>NC_089875.1:92898961-93023961 GCF_040182565.1 Anser cygnoides
TTCCGTCCTCCTCTATAGAAATATAGGTTAATGGATGACATGCTGCTATTTTCTACTTCGAAATACAGAAATATAGAATTTAATCTTTTTGTTGCTATGACACCAGCCAAAAAATAGGTCAGATGTGGTGATAAGGAAGGATTTTGACTGAATTTTGATAAAACTATATGACCGTTCTGACTGAATTTGTACGTTACTATAAATATTTTATGTGCATACGTATATATATATATTTACTGTATGTATTTGTTGATTCAGGGGACAGATTTAAACCTTCTTTTATAGATGGAAAGCTGAAGCACAAATAAAATAAATACCTCCTCTGGACTGAGATGAGAAGGTGTGTTAGTGCCCAATATCAGCCAGTTGTTTCGTGGTCCAGTGCAACAATACATTCAGGGTTAAGTATCTAAGACCTTCATTCCATAATGAATGCAATTTTGGCATACATTGTGAATAAAATGGCTGCTAGAATGTTCATTTTGTATTTCCTAAAGAGTAAATACAACCAAGAGACAAGACAAAAGGGCAAAGTGGCTTGGACAGGAGAAGAAAGAGTTATTCTTTGGAAATCAAGCAAAGGAAGCTTTAAAAAACAAAGTGTAATGGATAAGAAGTTTTCAAATTTATTTTATTAATTATATGAATTATTTAGAATTATTTATGTAGGAAGATTTCTCCCAATGCATAAAGATAGTAAAAAATTTGTTTGTAAAAAGACAGAGAAGATTGGTTACTCTGCAGTAAATATGGAGCCTGACAAGAGCCTAAACAAATCAAAGCAAGGCAGAGAAAAAAGGAAGACAATTTATATGTTCAAAGAAGGAGGAAAGAGAGCAAAAATTGGACTGGGACCAATCAACTGAAAGATTATTCTTAACAACACAGAGAAGGTGCACTGCTATCAAGAATAGCAGTTTACTCACGATAAAAAAAAAAAAAAAAAAAAAAAAAAGTACTGAAAAGAAATAAGATACTCTTTTTGGGTTGTATTATGTTTAAGTTAACCAGAAGACCTGAAAAAAAAGAAAATATCTTTGGTTAGAAGAAATGCAATGAATAGGGAAAATAGTCATAAAGTTGGAGGGAGGATGTAAAAGTATAAAGAAAGAGAGCAAGGTAAGAAAAGAACAGTGTTACTGAGGAAGATAGGTGCCATAAGGTCTGATTTGTGAAGTGCTGTATGTGTGCAACTTCTCTTGCACATAGATAGAAAATACGATTATGAAAAAAAATCCAGTGACTTTATTTAAAATGCTGTGACATAATAACATTTTTATCATAGGCAGAAAAGGCAGTGTTAAGATCTTAGCTAAATTAATATTCTGCTAAGAAATAATGGCAAAGATTGCTAGACATTGCTAGACCATTTATGCAGTGGTCAAAGAAGCAGGGAAAATGTGACCTCTGTCTTAACTGAAATCAGCCCACTGCTGTTTTTTGTTGTTGTTGTTACTGTTTTTAACCTATCTTCATACGTAATCAAAAAAGAAGGTAAAATGTACTGATTAGCTTGCTCCTTTTCTGTTGATGTTTTCCTAAGATCCTTGGTCCCTAGAACATTTTATTCCTGCCTAGAAACAAACTTTTAAGCTTATATAGGGACAAATTAAAATTAGAGTGTGGGATGACAAGAAGGTGATCCAAGACAGCCAGCATGGCTTCACCAAAGGCAAATCATACCTGACCAATCTGGTGGCCTTCTATGATAGAGTGACTACATCAGCTGACAAGGGAAGACCAACCAATGTCATCTACCTGAACTTCCGTAAGGCCTTTAACATGGGCCCATGTGACAACCTGACCTCTAAATTGGAGAGAAATGGATTTGAAGGGTGGACTATTCAGTGGATAAGGAATTGGCTGGGTGGCTGCAGCTAGAGAGTTGTGGTTGATGGCTCTATGTTCAGGTGGAGGCCAGTGATGAGTGGTGTTCCTCAGAGGTCTGTCTTGGGACCGGTGCTTTTTAATAACTTTATCAATGACACACATAGTGGGATTGAGTGTACCCTCAGCAAGTTTGCGGATGATACCAAGCTGAGTGGTGCAGTTGATACAACACATGGAAGGGATGCCATTCAAAGAGACCTGGACAGGCTTGAGAAGCAGGACCATGCAAACCTCCAGAAGCTCAACAACTCCAAGTGCAAGGTGCTGCACCTGTATCAGGGCAATCCCACACATAAGGAAAGACTGGGAGAAGAACTCATTGGGAGCAGCCCTGCAGAGAAGGACTTTGAGGGTTCTGGTGGACAAAAAGCCTGACATGAGCCAGCAGTGCGTGCTTGCAGCCCAGAAGGCCAACTCCGTCCTGGGCTGCACCAACAGAGGCTGTGGTGGTTTTACCGTGCTGGGCAGCTAAACTGTACCACAACTGCTCTCTCACTCCTCCTCCTCAAAAGAAGAGCGGGAGAACAAAGTATGATGGTAAGAAAAAGAAAAAAAAAAAAAAGAAGAAGAAAAAAAAAAGAGAGCTAAACAGCTTAGAGAAAGATAGGGAGGTCACTCATCAGTTATCATCATGGGCAAACCACACTCAGCACATGAAGATTAATATAATTTATTGCCTATCACTAGTGGTCTAGAACAGTGAGAAACTAAAACTAAAAGCACCTTCTTCCCATCCACCCTCTTCTACATCCTCCCACCAAATGGCGGAGGGGAATGGGAAATGGGGGCTGCGGTCAGTCCCTAACACTTTGTCTCCACAGCTCCTTCATGGTCTCTCTCAGCTCCTGCTCCACTGGGGGCTCCTCCACAGGCTGCAGCGTGGAGATCTGCCCCACTGTGGGACCCGTGGGTTGCAGGGGGACAGCCTGCTCCACCAGGGGCCTCTCCACAGGTTGCAAGGCAACTTCTGCCTCATGCCTGGAGCACCTCCAGCCCTCCTTCTGCAATGACCTTGGGGTCTGTAGGGCTGCTTCTCACTCCTCTCTCCCAGCTGCTGTTGCAGAGCAGTTTTTTCCCCTTTCTTCAATCCGCTCTTCCAGAGGCCCACCCAGTGTTGCTCCCTGGCTTGGCCCTGGCCAGCAGTGGGTCGCTTTTCAAGCCAGCTGGAGCTGGCTCTGATCTGACTGGGCTCTGCTCACAGAGGCCACACCCCTGCAGCCCCCTCTGCTACCAAACCCCCATCACATAAACCCAATACAGAGGAGTGACCAGCAGGTCGAGAGAGGTGATTGTCCCCCTCTACTCTGCTTTTGTGTGGCCCCACTTGGAGCACTTAATCCAGGTCTGGGGCCCCCAAACAAGAAAGATGTGGACCTGTTAGAGCAGTTCCAGAGGAGAGCCACAAAGATGGGATGTTCAGCCTGCAGAAGAGAAGGTTCTGGGGAGACCTTGTTGCGGCCTTTTGGTACTTAAAGTACCGCAATGGCTATATAATGGCTATATAAAAAAGATAGAGAGACACTTTTTTACACAGGCAGATAGTGATAGGACAATTGGGAATGGTTTAAAACTAAAAGAGTAAAGCGCTACATTAGATATTAGAGGGAAATTCTTCACTCAGAGAGTGGTGAAGCACTGGAACAGGTTGCCCAAATAAATTGTGGATTCCCCATTCTTAGGTGTGTTCAAGACCAGGTCAGATGGTACCCTGGGCAACATGGGAGACATCCATGGCCATGGCAAGGGGGCTGGAACTAGATGATCTTTAAGTGGCCTTCCAACCCAAGCCATTCCCTGATTCTAGGATTCTGTGATGCTAAGTGGGAACCAGGTAACATTGAAAAAGAAGTAAATTTCCACTCTCCACATACAATCTAAAGCAGCAATGGACAAATTACTAGTACAAATTTCATGAAAGAAATCTTCACATTCCCTGATAATAATTCAACAGAGAATTCCAAATCATTATTTAATACCTTTTATTTCCTGAATCTGTTCTCTAGACTGGTTATCAAAGGGCATAGAACACCCTGAACTGAATTGTATGTTTGCACTGATAATGGTATTGTGGCTTCATGTTTTTCGTTTTATAGCAATTTAGTGTCAATGTATTTTGACAACAGATATAATTGGTCTTCAGTGAAATAAGAGGCTACAGCAGGCAGTCTGGGAAGATCTCTCATGTACAGTGCAGTTACAGTATCTCTGTTAACGTTTAACTTAGTTATGAGGTTTTGATGAATCATCTTTGAACAAGATCTGCAATATAACTCATTAGACCACATTTGGATCCCCTTGCTTATTGGAGTGCACAAAGTAATTGTCCTCACTATTCATACAAATCACATATTGAATGCTTAAATTTAAAGCTTGAATTTGAAAGATAGCAAAAATGGGTGAAACTTCCCTTCCCATATAAACTGTTTGTGTGGAGGAAAGAGGGAGAAGGTGAGGAGATTCTGAAAAAAAAGAAAAAAGTTAGTAACAAAAGTTGCTGCAGCCTGAAGCTGAAATAACTGATCTCTTGGTGAGTTATGTGGGGGTTTTATGTTCTGTCTTACCTAGCAAGCTATAAAAAAATCATAGCTTAGCTACCCTAGCCAGCTGCCACATTTATGAGTAAAGACTCATTCTACAAAGCTACAGATGGGCAGGTATAGATATACCTATTTCTGTACAGCAGACAGTAAATGTTTATTCACAGCTGGCAGGTCAACTCAAAATACCTGCAAAAAAAGTTCAAGTCATTTCTCTGAGGATGAAGGGGGTGGAGGGTGGGGAGGAGGAGAGGAGAGAGGGACCCGACAAAGAAATAGTATATGATAGTGGAGGAGAATTAAAAGTGGCAACACAAAGTTTTAGTGGATTATGTGCTAGTTAGGCCTTATCCTGTAAGATGTTTGGCGAGTTTATTGACTCATACATGGTCTACATTTTACGTAACCATTAAATGAATTCAAATATTATACATTTGGTTGTGTGGATATTCAGTTTGACATGCAATAAACAACTTTGGAATCTATGCAAACATAACAAAGAAAAGCAAATAAGAAATTGGTTCATTATTATATATCCAAAGACTATGAATTTCATTAGGAGTAATTATTAATTTGCAGTGTTGCAGTGTTGTCATAAATAAATTCTTCATGTTATCACTATTATTAAGAATCATATATTCATTAACATTAGAGACCACTTAAACAGCAGTTAAGTGCACAAACCTGCTGAAAGAATACGTACTTTTGTGCATGTTCTGTATAATATTAACAAGTAAGTAGAGAATGAGAGGGACTGGGAATGTTACAGGAAGGACATGGACGTGCTCGAGCGAGTCCAGAGAAGGGCGACCAAGCTGGTGAGGGGTCTGGAGAACAAGTCTTACGAGGAGCGGCTGAGGGAGCTGGGCTTGTTCAGCCTGGAGAAGAGGAGGCTCAGGGGCGACCTCATCGCTCTCTACAGTTACCTGAAAGGAGGCTGTAGAGAGGTGGGGGTTGGTCTATTCTCCCACGTGCCTAGTGACAGGACGAGGGGGAATGGGCTAAAGTTGCGACAGGGGAGTTTTAGGTTGGATGTTAGGAAGTACTTCTTTACCGAAAGGGTTATTAAGCATTGGAACGGGCTGCCCAGGGAGGTGGTGGAGTCACCATCCCTGGAGGTCTTTAAAAGACGTTTAGATGTAGAGCTTAGGGATATGGTTTAGTGGAGTACTTAGTGTTAGGTCGGAGGTTGGACTCGATGATCTTGAGGTCTCTTCCAACCTAGAGAAATCTGTGAATCTGTGTGAATCTGTTAGGTAGCATATAGCGGAGTGTTCCTTGAAATATTTCCTACCTTTTATTTCTGTACACCGCTGAGTACAAAGTACTTTCTTGCTAATGTTTTATGTTATATTAAACTAAAGAGCAACTTTCAGAAGTTAAAGAAGGAAGACACCGTGCTTTGCCTATTGACAACATTAAGAACAGGATGCCTTGAGCCAAATCTAAAAGGCATCTCTCCATCTTTTGTTTATATAGCCATTATATAGCCATTGTAACACTCTCCTTGGCCTTTCTTTTCTGACCAATGTGCCTATAGAATTCCTTCTTGTTATTCTTTGCATCACTTGCCAAGTTTAGTTCCATCTGTGTCTTGGCTTTCCTGATCCCATCCCTACACATCCAGTCAGTATCCCTGTACTCTTCCCAGGCCACATGTCCCTGCATCCACTGGCTGTGCATTTCCTTCTTATACCTCAGCCTAACCAGCAGGTTCTTGCTCAGCCATACCAATTTCCTGCCTTCCGTGCCTGATTTCTTATATCTGCAGATGGAGAGCTCTCATGCTCAAAGAAAAGTGTCCTTAAAGAGTTCACAGCTCTGATCAGTTCCTCTGTCCCTAAGGACTGTGTCTGAGAGGATCTCATCCACTATGTCTTTAAACATCTGGACGTCCTTTGGCATTTGCATGAAAAGTAGCCTATATGTGTGTGCATATACATACATACATATATACAGATATATGTGTATATACATTTAGTATTAATTTAGTATATTATATACATTTAGTAACTGTTAGTCAAGTGCTTCTTGACTAACAGTCTTAACTCCCATCCCCATAGAAATTTAAACTCATTTCCAGTTTTCAGGAGAGCACCCTAAAAAACATTCTGAGGGCTAATCTTGGGATTGAGGAGAGACACTGTGCTCCTAAACATTAAGTAGTTGCAGAGACAGAAAGAGGAAGTTTGGGAAAATAACCTAAAAGTTTAGGTATCTGGTTAAAAGTGGTGAATATTTGCTATGTGTCAAAAATCTCCTTTATATAGTTTAGATTAGGCAATTTTTAGGGTAAATACAGATAGAATCCATAACATGAGCAAAAGACACACTGTTTCCATCTTCTCAAAAATGTGCTTATACAACAAAATTGGACTGCTGTCTGCTCTGTCTTCCTCTGCTTTTAAACCAATTTCAGAAACTGCTTCTGCTTACAAGACAGGAAAACCTATACCACAAGGATGTTTGTCCCTACATTTGAATAGAATGGTCTCTGACTTGCATTTTCTGCTGAACTCAGTGTTGTCAATATATGTTAGGTTCACTCAGGGGGGGATGCCTAGTCAATAGGACCCATGAGGAAACTTGTCACTAACAATGTCCAAATCAAGAACCTCAAACATCCCTATGAAGAAGATGGTTGCATTAATGTTTTGTGCACTACATTTTCTCCTGATGCAGAACTTTGACACCTAATAAGAATGCTTCTTAGAAACATGTGACCTGCTTACTGCCACAGAGACTGTATGTAACTGAGTTCTGCCTAGGAAACTTAGCTACTGAATTTGCATCTTATTTTTTGTCCCATCCATTCAGAGTCCTGATAAAGAACTGGTGGCATGTCTATGCAGAATTCCATCCTGGCTGAAAAATGAATTCTCGCTATACCCTGAGGAGCTTCAGGATGCATTAGATGTCTAAGGTCTGCAATAATTTACTACCAATAACCATAAGCAGGCACTATTCTTTCCATGGACTCCTCCTAAGGCTGCACATTTCAATTTCATTTTCATTCCATTTTAATATTATATCTAAATTTTTCTTTTTGGAGATATTCTAGATGGGTAGTAAGGGACTAAATTCACTGGGTCAATTATTAATATCAAATTCCTATTTTTTTTTTTCCCTGGGTTTGTGAGCATTTGTCAGTAACAGTTTCATTCTTTTCAGGGGATAACAGCACTAACATGGCTCTATTCAGCTTCTGAGGACAGAAAGGAGTTAAAGAGAATTCTGCATGGTATACAAGTTATCCAGCTGGGTGATTTTTCTGTCAGCCTGATCTAATTACCTTTATTACCACCTCCTCCGCAAATAAAGAGTGAAGCTTGTCTTTTTGTGGATTCAGGAATGTAGGCATTTGATAGCTGCAAGGAATGCCTTCCTTTCAGGGTTTGAAATCTTGTGCTGTGAATCTATTGAGACTCACGCAGAAGTCCACAAAGATCTGATTGTTTTTTTGGAGTGATTAGTGTGGATTTGCCTCAAACTGTTCTTGATGAGAAATGTGGGTGCATATTTGCTTGTCTCTTTCTGTCTCTGTCTCCGTCTCTGTCTCTGTGTAGAACAGGATTTTTTCTCTTTTCCCCTGGTGCATAGTATCTCTGCTTGGTGTATCTAATTGATTTTTCTATTTCAGAGGATTGGAGCTTTGCCAGTCTTCTAGGGTCTGCCTGAAGCTTTTTATAGATCTCTCCTTCCTGCTACCTTTGCTTTCCTTATGAGTCTTTTACAATTGTCAAATTTTCTGTATTTAAGCAGTTTTTCATTTAATCTTTGTGTTGTTTAAACAAGAGATGAAAGGAACTACTTCCTTCAGATTGCTACTTTGATAGACTTTCCAGGATAGGAGGGTGGATCCCTATTCTTTCTCAGAGTGACAGATGAAAACGAGATCAAGGACCTGCTCTGTGGATGTCACAGGGAAGTCACAAGTAATTAAAGAGGGTCTGAAGATGTATTGGTGTGTGACAGAAACAACTGAAACACATCTAAAACAGTTTATAGTAGTGTCATTCGGATTATAGTAGTGTCATTACATGATTTTACACAGAACCTGGCTCATGTCATTAGTAACAACCAGACAACTTTGAAGACATTAAGATGTGTGTGTAGAAGGTTGCTGAGGTTACTGAGGGTTGGAAGAAAGCATTTTTTTAGTGTTTTCCTTCTACAGTTTTCAGCTGTTTTTTTTTTTTCTTTTTTTTTTTTTTTTTTTTCAGAAGGGCAGTGTTCCAACATGCATTATGTCTCTCTTCCTAGGACAACTGCATGTTTTGACCATTTCTGAGAGAGAAAACAGAGGTGAAAAGATGGAATAATTAAAAATCAACACTAAATTTTCTTTTTCTCTTGACTATTTCAGACTAAAACATGGGCTTAGGTGCATCTTTCTGTAAAACATATTGATCCAGGAGTTTCAATAGCTTCATAATTTTACTTGAATTTGTACTCAGATTTCAGCAAGTGTAATGCAAACAGATTAATCTGAGGTCACAGAAGGTGTGAGAGAAGCTTTTCTCCAGTTAAATTGGCTTATTCCTTTATCTTATCTAATCCATGAATTCAGTGCTGATATGTGAAAATTTAAACTAGCATTTTAAGCCATACACACATAATTACTAATGACTGTTTAGAGAAATTGTACTGTGATTTTTATTATTTTTCCTTAGATAAGGAAGAAATAAATATGAAGCTAAAATACATTTACATAATATCTATGCAACATACAATATGATTTAATAAGTTACTGGTATGACTTAATAAGTTACTGGAAATGATGGTATCAATTGGTCAGAAAACAATGTTCTAGGAAGTGCAAAAATGAGATGCTTTTGTGTTATTTACAGTAAGGTCATAGTTCCATGTCTTGCTAAGTTCACTTTGAAATGTATTCAATCACAGGGCACCAGACTATATGATTAAAGCACTGATGCAAAAGCAAAATGGAATAAAGCATTCTGCTCAGTTAAAATTTTCTTAAAATTTTTGAAGAGCTATTTTTTTTTCAGCACCCTTTTCATTATGTGCTTATACTAATCCATAACTAGAACCTCTTCTGGTTCTCTGCAAGCCTTTTTGATCATAAGTTCCCAGTCTTTTCTCCAAAAACCTGGACATCAGATGTCAGCAAGGTGTTGCTGCCCTTATCTGTGAGAACACATCCCCTGCATATTTTTATTCACTTAGGTCCAATTCTTTCTTTATACTGTGGGAAGATTTTTCTTCCTTGAGCTGTCTTGATACTTGTTACTTCAGATCTCATTAGCCAGACCCTTATGTCTCTATAACCTAAAGACATACTACTACTTTAAATTAGGCAGTAGGAAAGGATGGAATCCACCAGAATAGAAATTAGCCACTCAATGATTTGTGTACCTTTACGTTTCCAGCTAGATTTCAGTATTAGATGTTCTCAGATGCTGAAAGAAAGCCTCCTTAAAGAGAAAACTATTGAGAGTGTGAAGAATTTGATAACATCTTATGCCATCTCTATACAATGTTATCAGAAAATAAATTTGATAGCACTGGAGTGTTAGGTTGTTGTGTCCATAATGCAGGAAGAATAACATCCCCTGTTGGGATGCAGACTGCTGCCTGCCTCCTCTCCCTTCCCTTCAGCCTGAGCCAGAAATCAGGAGTTTGAGAAATTACTACCAGGAAGCAAACAAACAAGAAATATTTTAGGAAAAAAATTTAAAAGAACTTTACGGAAAATGTTTATTCTGTAATTCATTCAATGAAATAAAGAAACTTTATTGCAAAAAGAAATATGTCTGACTTCATAAGCCATTAGAAAGAAAAAAAAAAAAGAAAAATCTTTACTGATATTCTAATAGATTTATAAGATATTAAGAAATACAAACAGGTGACTGTTTACTTAGAACTAAAGCTTGTCTATATATCTATTTATCAGGTGTTAACTGGTACAGAATCATAGAAACATAGAATATCCGAAGTTGGAAGGCACCTACAAGTATAATCAATGCTTAAGACCCTTAACTCCTGCAGGTGGGAACCTCAGTATGAACTTTGGTCCAACTTCAGAAGGAACAGTACAGAAGGGCTGCAGAGCACCCATCCTTGCAGATCTTCAAAACTTTGTTGAAAAGGGTCCAGAAGAAACAGATCTCACTTTGAACAAGGTTAGAGTAGATAACCTCCAAAAGTCACCCTCTGACTCAGTGATTAGAGTATGGTTTCAGGGCAGAACCTACTTGGGCTCTCCCATGTTTTCCCAACTCTCCCCCACCCCCAGAAAAAAAAAAAAAAAAAAAAAAAAAAAAGAAAAAGGTAAGTTTGCTAGCTTGCTAATCATCTTCCCTACAGAAAAAGTGGAAGCCAGGGCTTTATTGGAAGGCAGACATCTCGAAAAAATGAAAAAAAAAAAGAAAAAAAAAGCCCACAGTAGAGAAAAAGAGCAGGTTGCACCCAACAGAATAGATGGAATCACGCAGGTGGTCCCATTTATAAATATTTTTGTGTGTGAGAGAAAGATCTGGATATTTAGATAAGCCTCCATTATAATTTACAGGCACAGTAAAGTAGCCAAGTCATCTACTGGCACATAGGATATACAACCTGTAGATGATCTCAACCCACCTGGAGTATCAGGCAGGCAGGATTCTTGAGGGCATGAAGATGGTACCAGATAGCATTTGAAGAACAACTGAGCCTTACCTTCAAAACTCTGACTGTCTCAAAAAGCTGAATTCTTATGAATGGTTTAACATACCTTTGGCTTGCTCCACATGGCTGTTTCATTCTCCAGCATATTTTTCTTCCTAACAATATATCAACTTTAGGCTCTCTGGCTATTCCTGCCTGTCTAGTCAATACATGTAATGAAAGAATGGGCAAAGCAGGTCAAAGCAAGCAAAAGCAAAGCAGAAGTCCTCAGATGCTTCACTGGAACTAATGCATGCTTGCATCCAGTGTAAGAAGAAAAGCATACAAAAGCTAATGTGGGTGAGAGCAGGTGACGGGAAAAGTTGTCATGTTCCTGCAGGGTTTTAAGTCCTCACAATGACCTTGACTTCCAGCACTCTCCTGTCCAGTCCTTAGTGATTTTTAATTCACTGCACAGTTATATGCATCTGTAAATAGATCAAAATGAAATTCGTCTTAGAGATAAAATCCATTTTTGGCCATGCATTTTTTTTCCATTTAGTTTTTGTTTGTGTCCTGGTTTCAGTTAGGACAGAGTTAATTTTCCTCCTAGTAGCTGGTAGGGTGCTATGTTTTGAATTAGGATGAGAAGAGCGCTGATAACATGCTGATGTTTTAATTGTTGCAGAGCAGTGCTTACACCAAGCCAAGGACTTTTCAGCTTCTCGCTCTGTCCTGCCAGCGAGCAGACTAGGGGTGCAGCAGGAGCTGGGAGGGGACAGACCCAGGACAGCTGACCCAAACTGGCCAAAGGGATACCCCATCTGACTAAAAAATATATAGGAGTGGCTAGCCGGGGTGTGGGGGCCGGCTGCTCGGGAATAGGCTGGGCATCAGTCAACGGGTGGTGAGCAATTGCATTGTGCATCACTTGTTTCGTACACATTATTATTATTAATACTATTATTATTATTATTGTTATTATTATTTTCCTGTCTTAATAAACTGTCTTTATCTCAACTCACAGGCTTCACTTTCCCGTTTCTCTCCCCCATCCCAGAGAGGGAGGGGGGAGGGTGAGCGAACGGCTGTGTGGTGTTTAGCTGCCAGCCGTGTTAAACCACAACAGTTTGTTAAAACTTGCACGTTCTTTTGTTCAGTGGATACATTTTCTTTAGCATATGTAAGTGAATGAAAGATTTATGGAACTGACTTGCTGTGCAGGGGAGAGCTCTTTATTAGCAGGAAAGTAGGGAATACAGATCTGCAGCACTAAGCAAAAAAACCATCTGGGAACAGTCTAGAAAGCAGTCAGAAATCAAGCTTTTACAACGTATTTTTTTCTTAAAAATCAACAAAATGCATAGCAACAGTTATGGGTCTTGCGTGGAATAATTTGCCAGAACCTTATGTACAGTTTGGCCCTGCTGGTTCTCCCAGGCAAAAGAACAAGTGACAGCAGGCCTTGGTTTAGGCTGTTGTTTGAGGAAAACTTCCTGCTCCCAGCTTTCTGCCATCTGCTCCCCTTTGTTCTGCAGGAAACAGCAAATGAACAGGACCTGCCTCAAGCCTGAGAGAGAAAAACAACTCTTTGTTTTCAGATGCCTGCACACTATTTTCACTGCTGTTTGAGAACAGCTGAAACAATGATTGAGGAACTTCCAGGGGAAGTCAGTGTCCCCAGTGAATTATTTCATTGGTCATGGCATCATGCAGTAGGTATGATCACTGCATAGCACAGAAGAGATCACACAGAGGTGCCTGTCTTGGTTTTGTACAAGGCTTGTGGAAAAGAGAGGAATGGTTATACAGTTACACTGAAAATTTGAGAAAGACAGTAATCAGAATCAGAATCAGAATCATTAAGGTTGGAGAAGACCTCCAAGATCATCTGGTCCAACCATCACCCTACCACCAACATCACCCACTAAACCATGTCCTTAAGCACCACATCCAACCTTTCCTTAAACACCCCCAGGGATGGTGACTCCACCACCTACCTGGGCAACCCCTTCCAATGCCTAACCACTTTTCTAAGAAGTTTCTCCTAATCGACACCATCTTCCACAGCAAGGTAGACCATTTGTTGACTATGTGGATGGTCATCTCCCACAGCAAGGTAGAATATTCACCATGTGGATGAATTTGAGATGAAATGGAGAAGATTGCTTCTTAGATCTGTGGTAAGGATGAGCAAAATGATGCTGGGTGTACTCAGTATCTGACTCCTTTGTCACAAAGGGGCCTCCTGTGATGCCAGCTGCCACCTATTCTGATGTCACCTCAGTGTACGCTGGCACCTGCCCTAAAAAAAGGGCTGCCCTGTGTCTGGCAACATCTTGCCAAGCTTCTCACTCCTGCAGCTCAAGGAGATTTGGAGTAGCCAGGGCGCAGAGAAATCAGGCAGGAACTAGGAGCCTTTGAGCAGTGCACTGCAAAAGCCAAAGGATGGCTGTAATGTTCCGTCTGGGACGGAAGAGGAAATCTCAAGAAATGGATGACCTCAGTAGCCAACCCCCCTGGTAAGCATCCAAGGCTGGATGAAACGATGCGGCTGGGGAGAAAGAGGAAATCCACACAAGAACTGGATTACCTCAACGGCCAACCCCCCTGTAAGCATCAAAAGGTAGATGATGCAGAAATGGAATTGGACCCACTGACAAAGTTTTTGCAGACCATCAGGGTGTAGGTTGACATTAACAAAGTGATGGCAGTTTGGGACAGATAGCCACCACCAGTGTTGGTGCAAAGCATCAGAGTTGAGCCTGAGAAGAACAATGTCCAGGCCACAGACAGACACCCACCAATAAAGCTGGTACAGACCACCACGGTGAGGGGTGAGGCTGATGTCCAGCCCAAGAACAAGCACCCATGAAGAAAATGGGGCTGACCATCAAGGCACAGCCTGAGGAGGACGATGTTCAGCCAAGGACGGATTGGGAGAATGACAGTGGATTTAGCACAGGTGGGAAGCGGGTGTACATTAGTGCAGCTGTCCCCTGCTTGCCTTTCGCTTGCCACCAATAAAAGACCTGTTATGTTTTAAACTATCTTTTTTAATCACATATCCTAAAGTCCTATCCACATATTAATTGATGCTTGTTTACATTCTAAGGCTATTGAAGTCTTCTACTAGTGCAGGGAAGATCAACTCATATAGATTAAACGAGTGCTAAGAACTGGATTTACTTGAATAGTCTTTTCCCAATTCTTTCTTCTATTGTGAAAGCAGAGAAAGAACACTACAGCTTGCAACTGCAATTTCTGCTTTAAGCAACCAACAAATGACAGGTTTCAGAGAATGTGCTATAGTGAGAGAAATTTGAGCATGGGAAATCCCTTTCAGTGGGGTGAGCGTTTATATGCATGCATGCTTTAGCTAGGCAAGGCTTGTAGAAATACGAGCGTCAGAAGATTGGCATAGCAAATAATGATAGTAATACGATGTTGTGGTGATCCACAAATGCTTGAATTATGGCAGAGAAATAACCTTTCTCTTAACACAGAGTTGAAAGAAAATGGTGAGAATATAAGGACAAATCTGAGAACAACAATGAGTAGAAATCCTTTGAATTTGTCCTGTCAATCTGTTATGACAAAGTTATAAGTATGTTGTGGGTAGCATCACCTGAATTATCTCATCTGTTAAGCTGGTAGAGGCTAAGTGACTAACAGCGAAGTTGAGTGAGGTTAGAATTTAACCTATTGGCTTTCAGAGAGCTACATCAAATGGTATTTTCACGTTAGCCATCTTCTTAATGTATACTTCTGAAAACACTACTTTTCCCATCAAAAAGGACATCAATGGACAGCTCCCGCAAACTCCAAGGGGACAAGAAGCACTACAGCCAGCAGGGGAACCCTGATAACTCATTCAGAGACACAGTTCTTCCTACTGGAATTGCTCCATTCTTCTTCTCAATAGGCCAACATGTGTTTCCTTACATCCAAGCTTTTTATTAGCTTTCTGCTAATAAATCATTCTGTTTTTTCTTGCCTTGTTCCCTCCTCTCAGGATCCTCAGCTCTGCAGAACACTCAGGTATGCTGATTTTTCTTACAAAGGGCAACAGATAATAATACATTGTATGAAGAAAGAGGTTCAAAAACAAGGTGGAAAACTATTCATTGATGTGTTTCATTTCCTTTTCCTTTAGCTGAGTTTGTAATGCTCAATAAGATTTTGACAGTTTATTCTGCATGTGTACTATAGATGAAATGGTTTTGCAGAAATAAATAGGTTAGAACTTCACTATCTTCATGTCATTTGTATTGATCAAGAAATAAAACAGAGTTGGTAGACAGTTGATAGCAATATGTCTCAAACATAAAAACTTAAAATTCAAATTCATTAAAAAAATCAAATAAAGCGCCATTTTATGTATAGTGCATCAGCAATAACACATGAAAAAATAAATTGATGTCAGAACCAGAAAAAAATCATATGTTATTCATCAAGAAAAGGTAGCTAAAGTTTAGAACATGTCTGCTTTTGTAGATGAATAGTGAATTTCACAGAGGTAAATTTGTCATCATTGATATGATGCATTTCCATATATCAAAATGTAAGGCTAACCAGAGCCAAGATATGCAACAGTCCTTATATTTCAATTGTTATGTGATGGTGAAGAGGGAAAGAAAAAAAAAAAAAAAGAAAAAAAAAGCCTAGATTACTGGAAAGGGAACCAGGATTTTCCAAGGTGTACACAGATCATACATAGAATTATTACTCATGTCACAGGTAGGTTTTATTTCTTGTTTCCTACGTAAATTCTTAAATTAGGAGAAAAAAAAAGAAAGTGAATATTCAGGGCAGATCTTGAAGACATTCTAGACCTCTTTTCACTTCCTTTTGTTTTTCCTTTTTTCTTTTTTCCTTTTTTTTTTTTTTTTTAAGGCAAACATTCTCTGTATAGATAAACTTGAGAATGTACAACAAATTATTTGTATAATTTATATATTTTTTTGTCTCCGCTCTATTCTGCAGAGATCAATAGTAATTGATCAATAGCAAACTTCTTTCCCCAGTGAAATTTAAAGATATGATCATCATACTCTATTCACATCATCAAAACATGAATGAAAATTGCTACGATGTTTATCTCACCTATGTTTAAAGTAAAGCATATCCCCAGCTCATGATCTCATCTGAAGTCCGTTTGCTGATGAATATGAATGATACTATCTCCCATTTAAAGTTCTCTACTAGACCCTAATCTGCCGTTATTTTATATTTAGCCCTATATAACTATTCCTAGCTTTTGGAATAGTGATGTACTATATCTCTTTATTGTACTTAGATTTTCATCTTTATCTGGTATGCTAAATTATTTAATGTTTTTGTTTGTTTGTTTGTTTGTTTGTTTTCTGGTGTAGCTCACGTGACTGAGTCAAACTTTCTCATCAATCTCCACAGTTCCTTCCTTGTTCACAGTTAAGTTTTCCTAAAATATGCATTTCTGCTCTGCTAACAGTTAGCTGAGAATACCATCATTTTCTTTCCCAGCATCTGAAAGCTTGTCTTTGATTTTTCCAGTTATTGTTCCTTCTTTAATATCTGTAGAGAACCTAGAGTAGTCTAATTACTGTAGTCAATCTGTATCACTTGATTCACATGACAGGAGGCTAAACTGCATGATGATTTACTTCTGTGAAACTCCATATAAATGAATTGGTGTCAGAAGAGAATTTTTCTTTTGGTATATTTCTCTCCTGCTATGTTTCACAGACTACCTTACAGATGGAACTATAAAACAGTGCTATTAGATGTAATCTTCCTACGTGAAATTGTTGCAGTGCCCTAGTACAAGGGGAAAAAAAAAAAAAAAAGAAGAAAAAAAAAAAGCTGAGCATTTAACCTTAATTTCTGAAGAGCAGAGCAGAAGTCTGAATTTAGAGAATGGAACAATGGAACTTCATGATGCTTCATGATGCTATGATGCTTCATACACCAGTGGACTATCCGGTAAATAAATTACTCTCTGGAAGTTTACACACAAACCTTAGAAAGACCAACAGATTTGTCTTTACAGTCTACAGTTATTGCTCGGAAACATTAAAAGTCAGTGGAATATGTGGTAGAAGCCTTAGTGTATTTATTGCTTACACATATATCTTCCATGGAAATTGAAATGTTTAGTTCAAACTTAGCAATGGTGATAATCAGCAACGTAATACATAGTGATCTTTGATTAAATCACTTACAAATTGCACTTTACTCAATTAGCAATATTATTTATAGGATACATAATTCTGGATAATAGAACAGTTAATTCTGGTAAACCTTGAAAAAGTTTGTAAGAATGCTAACAGGTAAAACAGTAAGACTAACAATTACTTGGAAGAAAGCTTTACGTTTGATGACTGGGCAGATATAAAAAGAAAGAGGGAAAAAAGATAAAACACTTGAATTGCTTTTATCAATATTTACATTTTTATGGTATCTGGTCCTAAAAATTTTTCTTATACTATGTATGTTGTGTTTATCATATCATATCAATCATATCATATCATATCATATCATATCATATCATATCATATCATATCATATCATATCATATCATATCATATCATATCATATCATTTCAATCATATCATATCATCATATCAGTTATATAATTATTCCTTTCTTGTTAGTTTATTATTCATTTATTACCTTGACTTTTTTTTTTAATGAACTAATCAACAAAACTTACTGAACACTGCACTGTAACTGTTTGATATAAGTTGTCACTGTTACTTGCTATAATATTCAAATAACTGATTTAATCTGTTGTATTAATATGAACATAAGCAATCACAGAGTCTTTCTCAATAGACATGCAATACTTTCTAATGCCCACCTTTAAAGTCAGTTTTGAGAAACAGTGTATGTACACATGATGTGATTGGGGAGCTCCCTGGAGCCTCATTTCATTCTGCTTTGTCTGCTTTGTACAGAATTTCATTGCTCCTCTAAGGAAGACAAGATGTCCCACCAAAGGCTGCACATTCCTAAAGCTTCATGTTCTGTATGTGAACTATGCAAAGTAAGGCACCCCAAATCCATCTCCAACAGACAAGAACTTCTGTTTCACATAGCAATCCAGCTATCGTTTAAAAATATCAAAGATTAGCTTGTATATTTTAATGTAATTTAAAAATTGTAATAAATGAATCCCAAGTTTCCATGACTAATGTATATCTGAAAGGGGCAGAAACTTGTTTATTTTTTCCAGAGGTGAAAAAAGATATATAAAACACAAAAAAATATGGCCAAAAAAAATCACTTAGCATGTCAAACATAAGAGTAAAACATAAGGCTTTACATAAGTAAGTAAATACAAATAAATTAGCAATATTTATTTAAGTGAAAGATGGATTTCTATTTACATCATTTGATAGTAGGCTTTAGGACAAATCCAGAATCAAGCTTCTGGCTGGATATCAAAAGTCCTTAACTATTCCTCTTTCCACCATCTAGAACATTGCATTGGTCACCGTAATTACTTATTGATAATATTACAGGCAGAAAGGGATTCAACCATAAAGAAGATGTTGTTTTATCATAGTTATCTCATTTTCTATATCAAGCTACTTCATGCTGTCTTTACATCAGAAATACTTTGCGTAGACTGAGGCTGGCAACTATAGATACATTCTGTACAGATTCTAGGGCTGTATTTTGCTTGACTGCCTATTCGCATTAAAATTGGAAAAAAAATGCATATCTGTTCTGAAAAATATTGAGAAATTGAAAAATTGGTGACAGAAGGGTATCCATACAGACTGCCTGGAGTGAGAAAAAGGAAGTCGAAAAATGGCCATTTATTAAAAGATCAAGTGTAACGTAATGTAACTCCTAGGATACATAATATTCAAAAAAATAATAAAAAAAGATTAACAACAGACATCTGTATAGACCAGGTTTCTGTGTTTGAAAGAGATAGTTTTTACTCTCCAGTACGACAGAGAACAGAGCATCCAGAACATCACACATGGAAAGTTTCACAATTAATATATATGTATAAAGAATGGGATTATTAACTCTAGGTGCATTTGTGGAGAACTTTAAAGATGAACAAGTCTTAATTGTCTTCAGTGCCTCACAGAAGTCAATGCAGTAACAGAGCAGAAAAAAATCAAAGCTGTATGAGTAACAAACCCAGCATGTGGTGTCAAGTCATTACAAAGCACATTGAGATCCCCCTTGGTGGTACTGCTAAATCTAAAACTAGATGGAATATATGAAATAATTGACTCTTCCTAGGGTTGGTTGTCTATTTATAGGATCAGTTTCCTTCTTTCAGAAGTGAAGTATTTGTTTGGATAATTGCAAACGTCAGAATCTAAAGTTATTCCACTTAAGAATGGAATAAAAACTAGCAAAAGGCCTAATGAGAGGACAATGACACTTAAGACATTAAAGAAACAATTTTTGAACAAACTACCAAAAAAAATGTTACTTGTTTAAACTGATATTAGTCTATTCCAATCAATTCAAATTTGCTGATTTGTGTAGAATGGGTATTGGAAAAGCATGAGAGTATGTATGTACCTATATAGGTATCTAAATATAAATCACAGGAACACATTCCTATCCCTACACAAAATTAGTTACTAAAATTTTTCAGACCTGTTTAAGCCTTTGCTCTTTTATACTAGTTGAATAACTGAGAAAATATTCCTCTGAGAAATGGAAGCTGGATATTGGCAATGCTGTTTCACAATGAATCACCTAAAGTCTTGACCCTGCCTTTTTGCACAATGCAGCTAGTGCACCCATTGTGGGATAGTTGTGAAATTTGGCAGTGAAGTCTTTGAGATGGGTTAAAAGGGTAGGAGTGAAATTTTCCTTTCCTGGAATACCCGTTGCATTTAGCTGCATCTTATTGTTAAAGTAAATTTAAATGATTTGGAGCTTGTTCTTATGCTGTATATAAAAGAGTATAAAGGCCATTTATGTGAATGTTGAAAGGTTATTTTAAAGTCCTATACAGCCTTTGTGACATTGTTTAATTTTTTTTTTTTTTTTTTTTTTTTTTTAATTCCTCAAAGGTACTTGTATGTGAGAGAAAAACAGATGGCACACTAAACAGTGCACCGAGTAGTTCTACCAAATTTTGAAGTTACACTACACGACTGCTTGGACCTGACACCACCTTTCATGTATAATGACTTATTTTAAATTTTTTTTTTTTAAAGGAAGCGAGTTTTATGTATTAGCTTGAGGGATAGAAAGAGGTCATCTACATGAGTATTACATTTTATATGAAGAGAAATAAATGAGGCTGTAATAGAAATTTAACACTTTGGTGAGAAGTCATATTATTATTGTGTTAGAGAATTATTTGGTGCTTTTCTAGATTTTGTGGGATATTCTTTATTTTAATTTTGTATAGAAGATACATGCTAATATATCTTGAGAAGCATATTGGAAATTGTGGCAAATGTTACTCTGGAAAGATAAAAAGATAAAAATTCTAACAACTTTATTTATAGGTCTTCTCCTAAGCAGAAGTTAACATTTCCTAAGAATATCATTCATTCATTTATTGGTTAGTTCTGATACATAAAGTTATGGATTTTTTGTTGGTGTGAGCTCAAAGAAGCAAAATGAATTTCAGTTCAGCCAAATGGAAAGTCATGCATCTAAGAAAAGAAACACAGAAAATACTGGCAGAATGTGTGGTACTTACCTGTGTGCCTATAGCTTTATCTGTTAGAAACCCTGAAAAGAATTTGTCAGGCTTTGAAGCCAACCATCTAAAAATGTGCTCCTTGGCCTATTATGGCCAAGACCAGTAGTGTAACCCTCTTTAAATGGTTTCATAAATGACCTGGATGCGAGACTTGAATGTATACTAATTAAGTTTGCAAATGACACTAAATTTGGAGGAACTGTTGAGTACCTCAAGGGTGAAAAGGCCTTGCAGAGATATCCTGACAAATTATAGGGCTGGCCCACCATATGAAATTTTTAAAAAGCAGGTGCTGGGTTTTGCACCTGGGATGGATCAACCCCAGATATACATGCAAGTTGAAGGACCAGTTCTCATGGTCCCAGGGGACCTAGAGGCTGGAGAACAACTCAGTGGTAAGGGATCTGGAGGTTTGGATTGTCAGCAAGCTGAATATGAGTAGCAGTGTGCCCTGGCAGCCAGAAGGGTCAACTGTATCCTGGGGTGCATAGCTAGCTGGTCAAGGGAAGTGATTTTCCCACTCTGCACTGCTGCAGCCTCACCCCAAGCACTGTGTACCGTTTGGGACACCACAAGATAAGAAGGGTAAATAAACTATTAGAGAGTGTTCAAAAGAGGGCAACGAAGATGTTGAAGGGTCTGGAGCGAAAGACATATGAGGAGTGGCTGAAGTCATTCTGTTCAGCCTAGAGATGGTTGAGGGGAGGCCTCATGGTGGCCTGCAGCTCCCTCACAAGTGGAGTGGAGGGGCAGGCGCTGAGCTCTGCTCTCTGGGGACAGCGGCAGGACCCAAGGGAACAGCATGGAGCTGGGACAGGGGAGGGTCAGGCTGGGTGTTAGGAAACGGTTCTTCACTGAGAGGGTGGTTGGGCACTAGAACAGGCTCCCCTGGGAAGTGGTCATGGCACCAAGCCTGCCAGAGTTCAAGAAACATTTGAACAACGCACTCAGATACAGGGTTTGATTTTGGGGTGGTTTCTTATGGAGCCAGGAATTGGACTCAGTGATCCTTGTGGGACCCTTCCACCTCAGGATATTCTAGGATTCTGTGATTCTATGACTCCAATCCTCATTGAAGCTATTAGTTGGAATAAGAAAATAAAATTACTTCTGTATTTTTATAAGTATGATCTGTTTCTGTTTAGGTCTGACGACCATACTCTGTAAAGGATGTTGGTAAATTGGAGCAGGTGTGGATGTAGCCAACAGACCACTGAGAAACTATAAAATATGTTTTGTGTTGATCACATGGCTATTGCTTTTATCAGTGACATATCACTTATAAGAAAAGTTTCCTAAGTATATGCTGAGCAGTCCAGGTGTATACAATGAATTTTCATGAAAATTATATTAAAGGAAAGTATAATATGCACAAATATGATTTTAAGAAAGATTTTATTTATGTATTTTTAAATAGTTTTAACTAGTTATGGACAGGAAACAGAGAGGGTCTGTAAACTGTTCTCCTCCGATATAATTGCAGGTCCTTTTTCAGTCAAATTAGGAGGATCCTAGGTTTCAGAAGAGTCTCTGAAGCTCCCTCTGATCCTTAGGAAGGGATCTGTCTGGTTGCTTTCTGCTTCTGTCAGAGCCTCTTGGACTTCATATAAGCTAGAATCTCTCAGTTTCTTCCTCCCTTTCTGATGACCTTGCAGAGATGTGGTGCAGTCTGGAAGCATTTCTCTGATAAAGCAGGATCAGTCACTCCCTGGAGACTGGCCACAACATGTCATCACTCCTGATTGTCAGCGGTGCTAAAGGAATAATACAGCACGCAGCCAAGAAGTCAAACAGTCCATCACACCAAGACACCAAGACTTGCTAGTAAGAGGTAGATAAACTCAGACTAAATATAGAATCATGTTTTAAACAATAAGTAGTGCAAACCACTAAAATAACTGAGCATAGAATATTTTTTGCATTTCTAATTTTCTAAATCAAGGTCTGTTATTTTTTATAGTTCAGAAAAGGAATTTGGCCTGTAGTATGCAAAACTGTAAAATTACATCACGTAAATACTAAAATATTTACAATTTTAAAAATGATGATAGATTTTGTGTTTATACTTCCTAATGTTTTCTTATTGGCATCACTGATTGTGAACAGTGGGAAGATTTTAAAATTCCCAGTGTAAATATTTTTCCATTTTCTGTAACCATTTACACAAGCCCAGTCTTAAAGCAATAGACTACTGTGCTTATTACTATTCTAGTGCTTTCTCTGAAGTGGTGAGATGTTGTATATAGAAATCAGTATAGAACTCATCCCATAGCCCTCATATTATGTCACATCACATCATTATGCATTTTCTACATATAAGAATGAATTTGCTTAATATGTTCCAGTACTTGGCAAAATATTTGAGTACTTGAGAAGACAGCTACAAAATACACCTAGAAAATGAATTTTCACTATAAGTTGCAGTATCTTATGAATGGAAGAGGTATAAAACAAAATTTTAATTTCTTGAGAATAGATTTTATACTACGCTAAAGACACAAACTGTCCCCATGGAAACTTGGTAACTAGATGTTATTACTTGAGAACAAAATAAGCATATTTTTTCCTTATCAGTCTATGTAAACCTCTGTGATTAACAGAGATTTCTGATGACTCCCCCTAAAATATTTAACATTTCATAAAATGTTGGATACCATTCAAAAGGTAATTATACCACATCTCCTTACAAGGCTTCCTGATTATTATTTTTTTCTTCCCTTATTTGAGAAAATTGTCTACAATTAGTATTCATTACCTCAATTTTTGGGTAACAAAAATCACAGAATAATGATCCACAAAGTTTAGGCAAATTTTGTGGTGATAAAATTGGGGCATTTTTATTAGCTGTTATTCCCTTCACAAGAAAAAGTACCCTAATTTATTATTTACAGAAACAATCATATTTTAGGGAAGCAAATGCTTTGTGGACTTTCTAATCATGAGACAGCAATGTTGTCCCAAAATGTTATTGTAAAGTACCTCCCTGTCAGTGAAGACGTTGGTTCATATCTGCAGGACAGATAGTGAAGGAAAAGGGAAGTAATAAGGTGTGAGTCTGTGTTTTCATTTTAAGATTCCCACTGCAAATACAAGTAAGTGAAACAAAAAAAAAACAACCAAACAAACAAAAAAATGAATGTCATTAACAAGGGTATGTGAAACAAAAAATCAAGATGCAAGTTGATAGAAACAGACTGAGGCTTTTTTAAATACCTATCTTATCCTCAAACAAAGCAATGAATCTAAACAAGAAAGTAGATATGGAAAGAAAAAATAATCCAACCATCTGTTATCCATCTAACAATGAAAGAATACCAGGAGATCAGGAAATTCAAGTAAAAAATTAAACAAAAAAAAATCATAAAATGAAAGCAATTAAAAAGTAAGATTATTTAACAAAACTGTTTACTCAGAGAGTACCCTGAGTCAAGTGTGTAGCCCCATGACTTTTTTACTACCACCAAAAGAGCAGGACTCTGAGACCTCTGCACACTTCAGGTTTTGTAGGTCTGCCCCATGGCATCAGAAAATGGCACTAATTTTTCCCAAGCCTGTGGCCTCCAGGACTTCCACACTCTTATGCACCCACCTATCTCTTGGACTATGAAATTCTCAAGGTGGTTTCTCCTTCAGATGATGAGAGGCAGAGGATCTGGCAAGCAGATGGAAGGGGTAATCCTGTAAACAGGCTCTCAAGACATAGTATCCCAAGAAAGCCGCCCAAGAAACACTGAGGAAAGTAGGATTGTTTTATTTATAGGTTTTGTTTTTTTTTAGCACTTAATGAAATCCAGAGCATTCTCATAACACATTTCTGTTTGACAAATCAATATTTTCCAGTGAAAAATGGCACCATTTGGGGAATTCTGGGCCAGGATTATTTAGGCTGGTTTTCAAGAAAAACGGACACTTTAAATATTAGCTGTTCCACTCACTTTTTGATATAAAAAATTCTGAACTGCTGAAGGAATACAAAGAAGCAGTTGTCAACTATGATGATGCATTATTATTATGTTTCTGAGAAGGTTTATACAAAGAAATGAAGTAATGTCGCCCTAAATATATTAGTTCTCCTGGAGAATGATATTTTGTAACACGTGGTGCCCTCTTTTTCTCTCTCTTGCATGTATACACATGCAAAGCCGCCTGTATATGTACACGCATGCTCTTCCCCTCTCTTCCAGAGACCTAGCTGACAGCCAGTCTTGTTCCCAAATCCACCATTTTATAAGAAGGATACATATTCTTTTTCCCCATAGCACTGAATGACTCAAAAAGGCTCTGCTTCAACATAGCTGTCATTGAACTGCAATGCACTTCTGCCCACTTGTGTGGTTGGTGGAGGGGAGGGTGACAAGGAATCAGGAAGGAGGAGTGGGTGGCAGTAGCCGGCTTCTATTTGGAGGAAACTATTTGGAAAACTGTAGAATTCTTGTATCTGTCAATGATATAACAGAGTCTGACATGCCAGCAGTAGGCAGAAGCAGCTGTCAGTAGTAGTATAATTTATTAGTATCTCTTTTTGACTAAGATAGCTGACAGTAACATGGGAGCAAAGGGGAAATTTGCCAAGACATTGGCTTTCACCTGAGGCTCAGACTGCTGATAGCCCACTGTGGAGTGTACACAACATTAAATACATATTGATTAATTCAGTGGCTCAGTCCACCAACTGTGTTGTCCGTGATAAGGAAAATGGCTGAACCATCACTCCCTCTTCCAGCTGAGAGAGTCCCACACCCAACTTGCTGACTTCAGAAAACAAGAACAGCTAGACTTGTCCCTATAAAAGATGGCCTGGAAGAAGATTTTATGTGCATGTTGTAAAGCAAAAGCAGAGAGACAATGAAAAAAAAAAAAGTGATAAAGAAAGAAATTTAAAACCCACACAGGTAGTAATTATTACCTAATAATTATACAGTAAGAAAATCAATTTGATTGATGACGTTGCACTGCTGTTGTAAAAGATCTAGAGTGAGTATCAACCAAAAAAAAAAAAAAAGAGGAAATCAATTGTCTGCATTTATTGGATGAATATTTGAAGGTGGTAGTCAAAAGAAGACAGAAGACACCTGCTTTTTTAGATCTCGCTACTGCTTGGGAAAATATCAGCACCAAGGTGATACAAGAGGGCACCCCAGAGTGTCCCTGCACCACACTCAGGGGCAAATCCAACATAGATTTATCATTGTTACTAAACACTGTCTAAAAAACCAACAGTTAATATCACTGTTAAAAAGACAACATTTCCTGCTTTTTTTTTCTTTTTTTTTTTTTTTCCTGAACAAGAGCAAGAAGTAACTATAGTAACTCCATGGTAACAACTGGTAAATAGTAAAATCTTAATGGTGAGTCCTAAACATGTTATACAGAGGAGAATCAGGACACAAAAGACCAAGCTTTGTTTAAGAATTGATACCTCCAAGTATCATGGACATGATTGCAGACAAGAGCTGCTTCAGTACTTCGGTTTCATTATCTTAAAGAGTTTATTGTGAGCCTTTTAAAAGTTTTTGCTACCCAAGAAATAGAAACTGAATTAACAACCGCCTCAATGAAGCTAAAGAAAAATTTCTAATTCAATCTATCGTTAATTGATACTGCTTCACTGATGTTGGACAAAAAGGCAGGTGAGATTAAAAGGAAGGTTAAGTAGTAACAGTTCAGATTGAATTCCCCATGGTCCTACAAAAACAGTAAAGCCTATTTTTGTATGCTGACGAATTTTTGTATAATTCTGTACTTTTAATCCTCTCAGCTGGTGGAAAACATACATCTTTAACAAGAACTGCACAAATCATGATTTTATTCAGCTAAGATCTGAAAAATGCATTTTCAGTGAAATGCATGACAATACTTTGTTGAGCCTTACATATGATTAGGTTCAATTTGCACTTGTTGAACTTTGAGAAAGAAGCATCTATATTAACACTTCAGCACTTTCTACCATTTCTAATATTTCTATCATTCCCTCTCCCCTCTTCCAGTGATTGGAAAACAAAGGTACTATTTAGTAATATTATAAATCATATCCATTAGTAAACATTATTATAATTTAGTTTTTAATTGAAATATTGGATGCTTTTCAAACAAACAACAACAAAAAAGTGAAATCATAAACATATTTTTTATTTTTTTCTTAATGTTTAATATTTTGCTCAATTTTTAAAGCTCAGCTTCATAATTATTTAAGGCTTTGGTGAATACATTAAACTTTCTGGGTAACATGTTACTCTAATTCATAATTTTACTTTCTTGCACTTTTTTTTTTTTTTTTTTGAAGTGCTTGGCACTGGTAACTATTCAATAGAGTGTTTTTCACTGAACCTGCAGTTCCAGCATTGCTAGAGTTAAATATTTTTCAAATAAATGTTATTTGATTTATATATATATATTTAATAGTAATGTCACTTAACTTTTCGTACGTTACATAAGAAGAAAAAAAAGCTTTCTGGATCTGACTCACAGCTGTCAAGCACTCCTTGTCTATGTATGGGGTGTCTCCTGAGATATTAGTGCAGGTAGTGCAGGCACCAATGGATAGATTATAGATCATTCTATGAAAATGTTAAATAATCTTAAATACATAGTCTTAAAGTATTACTACTTTGATCTCCATATGCATCATAATCAGAAATTCTAAATTAATCTTTCTCTTTGAGATGGAAGTGAAGCTTTTATTCTTTGAGATGGAATTGAAGCTTTTATTCTGTGAACATTGTAAGCTTTGCAAAGAGATATGGTGCTATTACCTGTCTTTCCCATGTATAGGCTTTTCTGAAATCAAAATATGACACAGACTGTATCAACCTCATTGAGAAGCAACATTCTCTGTATAAGTACATTTTTGCATAAATATTTTTCTCCAGCAAATGAGAATATTCAGATTTGATTTCAGCCTCCCAAAAACTTTTACAAGATTCTTTTGTAGTCTTAGTTTTCTGATCACATCTTTATTCTGGTCTGTGTTTTAATCTCTACACAACTGAAAAACAAATAAAAGAAGAAATATAATGAAAAGCATCACCAAAAATACTGTCTTAGCTTTACAGTATACAGAAAGGAGCAGAACATTTTGAAAAGAAATTTTCTAAATTATTTTAAAGTATATATATATATATATATATTTACTCCAGAACCATGAAGACGAACTTAATCCCACAAACTAAATATTCTTCTGTCCTGACTCAGACCAAATCAGACACCATGACAGTAAAGGATTTTTTTTTCCTAGCTGTGTTATTTAGAGACCTTTAAAAATGGCTCACTGGTCCCATCATCTTGGTTAATATTAGGTTATGTGATAAAAGACTTGTCTCCACTCACATGAAGGAGCACACCAACCCAGTGCTTAGTAGAAGCATCCCAATGCCCCAATTAGAGACATGAGGCCCTGGCCTGGGCCCTCAGGTCTGTCCCTGATGATCCCCAGCCTCAGGGTTCAGGAGACACCCCACACCAGAAGTCCATGGGGGTTGGTCCCTGGACGCTTCACAGACCAAGGGAGGTGACTGCCCATGGGTACAAAGCTCATCATGTGGTGTGGAGGGAAGATCATTTTGCAATTGCACAAGGCTGATTATGGGATGTTTAGAGAAGAAACAGAAGGTGGAAAAAGGGAGTGATCAAGTTCATTTGGTGAGGAACAGGCATGGGGAAATAAAGCAATAATGTGATAAGGAGGGTCTGATTGCAAGTTAACAGTTGCAGGTCAGTATGTCTATCTGCCTGTGCCTTGCATCTGGTCAGCATGATCTGCCCCCTCTTCTTATTGAACTGGATTTCTAGCTTATGTCCTAGGTGAGGGACTCTTTACTATCTCTCTGTGTCTATGGGTGTATTGGGTTTACGTGGCAAGGTTTTGGTTGCAGGAGGGATGCAGGAGTGGCCTCTGTGAGCAGAGCCCAGCAGCTGCTCCATGTCAGATCAGAGCCAGATCCAGCCGGATCCAAAGAGGCCCTCTGCTGGCCAGAGCTGAGCCAGGGAGTGATGCTGGTTGGGTCTCTGTGAGAGCAGATTGAAGGAAGGGGGTAAGAAAAAAGCTGCACAACAAAAGCACGGAGAGAGGAGTGATAAATGACAGAGAAACAGTGTTACAGACACCAAGGTCAGTGCAGAAGGAGGGCAGGAGGTACTCCAGGCACTGGAGCAGAAGTTCTCCGGCTGCCTGTGGAGAGGCCCATGGTGGAGCAGGTTGTCCCCCTGCAGCTCACGGTGTACCACAGTAAGGCAGATCTCCGTGCTGCTGCCAATAGTGAGCCCCTGCAGTAGCAGACCCCAGGCCCTGGGGTGGAGCTGCAGCCTGTGCAGAGGAGCCCACACAGGATAGGAGCAGGTGATCTGGCAGGAGCTGCAGCCTGTTAAGGGTTGCTGTCTGTGGGAAGCTCATGCAGGACCCATTTGGGAAGGATGGCATCCTGTTGGAGGGACCCCATGCGCAGCAGGGGCAGAGAGCGACCATGAGGGAGCTGCCAGAGACGAAGCGTTAGGGAATGACCGCAGCCCGCAGTTCCCCATTCCCCTGCGTTGCTCAGGGGGAGGAGGTAGAAGAGGATGGATGGGGGGGAGGTGTTTTTGTTTTGTTTTTTAGTTTCTCATTTCTCTAGCTTGTTAGTAATAGATAAGAAATTATATTAATCTCTCTGTGATGAGTCTGTTTTGCCCATTGTATTAATTGTTGATTCATCTCCCTGATCTTATCTCAACCTTTGAGCCCTTTTTCCTATATCCTCCCCATCTTCATTTGAGGAGGGAGTGTGAAAGAACAGTTGTGGTTGAAGTTAGCTGCCCAGCAGGGTAAAACTACCACAGTGTTGTGTGTGTGTTGATTCCAGCAATGGGAGTGGGACCATGGGTAAGAGGAGCCATGTGTCTGGGTTTCAGCAAGTGGCAAGATGGGGGGTTTATCATGTGGATGCGTATGTATATGTATGGTGTGTTACCCTGGCAAACACCAAACTGGAGTGTCGTGTGAGCAGGATAAGAGGCTTTGTAGGCAGGCACTAGAATTGCCCTAATTCTGGGTTGGATACTGGAGACACCAGAAGGTCTGCAATTTGGCTACTGAAGGATCAAGAGGTCCAAGCCCATTAATAGGGAGTCAGTGGGGTCTGGGGAGTAGCTCCTGGTAAGGCTTGTAGGTCTGGGCCAGTTACTGGAGAGAACTATTTGCATGTGTATGTCTGTGTAGCTGGGAGAGACGGGGATACAGGGGCCAGCCGCTGGGTCTCAAAGGCCAGTTACCAGAGGAATCTACTAATGGATTTTATGTTGATAAGCCTGAGAAGGGAACAACATGAAGCTGTTGGTAGTGTCTGCATTTGTGCAAATGCTGTGTTTTCTCTTTGTGTTCATCTGTGTGGCCAGCCATGCATGTATGCATTGTATGTACACGCACATGTGCCTGTTGGAAATACATGCTGAGCTTGGCTAATAACTGGACCTGGGGATATGAAGCTGCAGCTTCATCGCCTCTGTTGGACTACCAGTTTCAACAGCTTTTAACAGTTTAGAACCATGGGACAAATGTATAATTTACATGTTATTACCTTCCTTCCAAGAGAGACCAAAAGAATTTATTCTAAATTGTTATTACATGGATGCTGAGAAATCTTTGTTTAACCAGAAAAACTCTTCTGTAAGTAATGACTTCAGAGACCTTAAGGTAATTTGTAGCTGGCCAGAATACAAATAGAAACAGAAAGAGAGGTTTCAGATTTAAAGGTTCTAGTTCTTCAGGGGCCCAGTTCAAAAAGGTATTTAGTAGCTAAGTTTTCCTTAGGATACTCAATGTAGACATCTGTTATCGGGGAAAACATAGTACATATGCTCTCCAGTCTATCAGACTAAGCCTCCTTAAAATGAGTGGATGTTTATCATAGGAAGACTCATCATTGAAGACAGCATTAAAGTAGTCAGCTAGCATGAGGCCTCACTGTAGCAATGTACACTTACTGCTAATTTTGATTTCTCAGAGCTTTGTATGGAGCTTGAGATCAGTAGCTATCTGACCTCAGAGTTACAACTTGTCTTTGAAATAGGATGCACACCAATTCAATCAATTTTCTGTCAAGTTCATTAGAATGGACTCTTTCCAGTTGAAAATAGTATTTCTGGTAAGTTCCTCTTGTGCAGTTCACAAATTCATGTGTATACAAAGACTTGTTTCTTGTATATCTTCCTGTTGTTTTCCCTATCTAGTGTAAATAATTCTGCCTCAAGCTGCTCTTTGTGTATAAAGAATATTTAATAGAAAGCTCGAAGATGTCTGAGGTGCTTAGATGCTCAAGGGATTCTTTAATCATCATCTGATCCCTCTGAGATACAGGCAAATAACCTACATCCCAAGTACAATGCACCGTCATTCCCAGATGTATAAATTATTTTATGAGCTTACACCCAGTGTGACAATTTCAGTGCATATAAAAAAAAAATCATGATTGAAGAGCTCTTGAGACCCACCCTACATTTTTCTTTCAGGAAATTATTGCAATGAGAATACACAGCTATATCCTTCTCAGGCTTCACAAAAAAAAGAAAAAAAAAAGACTTTTAAAGAATGATTTCTACAACAAACGGTCTCTGCACAGCACTGCTTTATTAGTTCTTTAGCACACTTTTAGCAGCCTCCTCCTGAGAGCAACTCTATTACCATTTCTCTTTGGAGCAGCACAACCTTTCCTTATAATCCTAAGGTCACACAACCCAGTTTAGTGCTTAGCTCTTAGACAGTGTCTCTTTAAGCTGAGTCTACACCCTGGCTATGAAGTAACCTTATCTTTAGCGACTGATTGATTTGAAAGGGCTTTCCTTTCCAGTCATTTCTGGGTATAACCCAAAAATGTAAGAAAGCTTGCCAAATTTTTCTCTTACCTCTCTTCAGAAAATGGGCAGGAATACCTACACGGTAATTTATTTCAGTTGGAGGTGACCATCAATTTTCAAACAGAAAAGGAAGGGTTAAGTATCTGTCAGGGTGGTTATCACTAATTGGCAACCTTTGCATTCCTTCTTCAGGGTGTCAGACCTCTCAATTGACACAAGAGATGGGATATATTTGCTACTTGCTGCTCCTTTCATTTTTCCTTGCCACAGATCATAGAATGATAGAATCATATAATATATATATCATATATGCTTGGTGCTGTGACCACTTTCCTCGGTCCTTCCTTTGGAAGGTCTCTAACAGCTTTATGTTCTTCTTATACTGTGACAACCAAAAACAGATGCAATACTCAAGGTGAGGTCACACCAGAGCGGGACAATCACTCCCCTTGACCAGCTAGCTATGCTGTGCTTGACGCACCCCAGGATATGATTGGCCCTTTTGGCTGTAGTTTCTGCAAAGAGTAGTTCCAGCCTGTCTGCCTTGCACCTCAGAGAGGTGAAGAGATGCAGTTCCATACCACTTGATGTACACCATTTCCTCTTCACTTACGTTGTTTCCTATGTGATAATATGCAGGTCTTTCTTAATAGCTCTAAATCAATAATATCAAGGAAAAAAATAAAGAAAATAAAAATAAAAAAGAGAATCAAATGAGCTCTCATTGATAAAATAGATTAGCAGCTCTTTGAAGCAGTTATGTTTTCAGCCACTGGAGTGCTTTGATATTTTTCACATTTTTCAGTTTGTTTACAACAGTGCAAACATAATGTTTCAAACTCCAGATGAAGAGCAAGCCTGAGGGCCTACTGGCAGCAAGTTTGTGAACTAAAATTAGGGCGCTGTTAAGTGCATACTTGCCATCATTTAGAACTATGGTGAACCAACAGTTAGCCTTTAAAAGATAATGTCGATACATAAGACATTTGTAAAGACTTCACTATATTTTGGGTCAAAACCAGTAAAATATTTTTGGCATAATTTTACCATTTTTTAAAGAGTCAAAGGTTCATTTCAGAAGAAATTCTTATCAGATTCAAAAAATCCTTTCTTAAATTAGAGTAAATATCCCTTAATTTACACAAGATTTTCAAATAATTTTCTGTCATTTATTGTTTTCAAAAATAAAAATTAACTGACATTTATTCTCCGTTATCAGCAGTGACAGGACCCGTGGGAACGGTCTTAAACTGAGGCAGGGGAAGTTTAGGCTGGACATCAGGAAGAGGTTCTTCACCGAGAGGGTGGTTGCACACTGGAACAGGCTCCCCAGTGAAGTAGTCACTGCATCAAGCCTGTCTGAATTTAAGAAGAGATTGGACTGTGCACTTAGTCACATGCTGCAAACTTTTGGGTAGACCTGTGTGGTGCCAGGAGTTGAACTTGATGATCCTTATGGGTCCCTTCCAACTCGGGATATTCTATGATTGTATGATTCTATGATTTTAGCTAACAGTATGGTATTTATGCATTTTTGCTTTGACAGTTTTGGCATACTTTTTAAGTCAATCTGTGAATTATTATTCCTTCAGTATACAATATATTTAATCATTATACTAGTGTAGGATTTTTAGTATTTACATTTTGAACCTAATCCATTAAAGTAATATAATTTACACATCGGATTAAGTTAAATTTTAACCTATAGGTTCATATATTCTTAAAAAACTCATTACAATGCATTTTAGATCAGCTAACTTGACCTTTTGTATAGCCAAGTCTCACTGACTTCCTCTATACCAAAGTCACTAACATGTTCTCTTTTAACCAACCACTTTACCTTATATTGTTTAGAAAAAAATTAACAGCTGTATGCTGTAGGTCAACCGAATGAGAGATGAAGGTGCCACCAATGTCCAATAATCTTTTTATGGCAGGGTTCAGTCTGTATGACATAAGCCAAAATGATCCTAACATGTAATGCAGACAGCTTCTCAATCAAACACAAAAAATCCCTTTATAACCACAGACTAATTGACTACTATAAGCTTTAGTATGTAAGTAAGATGCAAATTCCTGAGAAACATGATTGTTTACCTAATCTTAATATGTGTAGTCACATCTGACAAGTATTTTATTTCTGTCAGTGAGTGGTCTCTGATATCAAAGAAGATGGAGAAATCAACAAAAAATAGGATCTATCGGACCAAGTATATATAAATAGAAAAATTATTTCTCAAGCTTACAAAGAAATAGAAGAAGTTTAAAACAAGAAATATGTTTACAGTAATTGCATTCATGCAAATCAGTGAATATCTGGTTCATAAATTGGGACATTCAAAGCTGAAGTCCAGAGGATTATAACAGCCATGGATCCAAATCCTTTGAACCTTTAAACATTAAGAACTCTTAAGAATGTCTCCTAAGATTTCAGTCAAAAGTAAAACCAGTTCCCTAGCACTTTATTTAATATCTAATTACCTCACAGCTAGGAAATTCCCTCTTATTTCAAGACTGAGTTTGTCTAATTTTAGTTTTCAGCCCCTGAATCTTGTTACGTGTTTGTTACAAACCTTTGAGAACCTCTGTTCTGTGGTATTTTTGCCATGTGTTCCTTTGCTTACTGATTGAGTCACCTCTCAATAATCTCTTGTAAAGTCAAACTTTTAAAAATTTGTGAGATTTATTTTCCAGTCCAATTTCTGTTGCAATATTTTTAAATAATTCTAGTATTCCATACGTCTTTTAAAGAATGGGCATAAAAAATAGACACAGCTTGGCATTCCAGTGACTACCATAGCTTTGCTAGAAAATGACAGAAGTAAGAACATTTCTATGTGTATAAATTTTACCCCTACTACTCTACATCCAGGAATCTCATTAATCCTCAGAACATTAAAGTGGAAACTTATGCTGAGGTTGTTAGACCTCTTAGTCACTGCCTTCCAAGACAGTCTTTCATGCTGTCCTTACCTATTTTCCCTGGTATAATGGTCTGCATTTAGATCTTGAATACACATTTTGTTAGAATGCAGCCAGTCCACTGCATCTTAAAAGCAGGATGGTTAATCAGTAGGAGGGATACTAATCTGGTGGAAAAATGTGACTTTCTAGTACTAGAGTTAGCAAATATAAAACTGTAATTGATGGAGAACCAAATCTCCCTTAGATACCCTCCACCATGATGAATATATATTTGAAACTCAATATACACTGCATGGAAAGAGTTAGGTTACTGTTACAAATCCAGTAATCTGATCAAGGAGCCTTGTAGTCAGGGAATCACAGAATGGTTGAGATTGGAAAGGACATCTAGAGGTCATCTGGTCCAACCCCCAAGCAGGGACACCGAGAGCCAGTTGCTCAGGACCATGTTCAAACAGCTTTGGAAGATATCCAAGGAAGAAGACTCCACAACCTCTCTGGGCAAGCTGTGCCAGTGCACAGTCAGTCAACTGCACAGTGAAAAAGTGTATCCTGATGTCCAGACAATATCTCCTGTTTCAGTTTGTGCCCATTGATTGCCTCTTGATCTGTCAGTAGGTACCACTGAAAATAGTATGGCTGTCCTCTTTGCACCCTTTCTTCAGGCATTTTTATACCTTGATGAGATCCTCCCTGAGCCTTCTCTTCTCCAGGCTGAATAGTGCCAGTACTCTCAGCCTATCTCAAAGGAGAGATGTTGGACCCTGTCCAGCATGTCCATGTCTCTCTTGTACTGAGGAGCTCAGAACTGAACACAGTTCTCCAGCTATGGACTCACCAGTGCTGAGTAGAGGGGAAGTATCACCTCCAGTGACCTGTAGGCAGTGCTTTGTTTAACGCATCCCAAGGTACCATTAGCCTTCTTTGTTGCAAAGGCACGCTGCTGGCTCATATTCAACTGATGTTCACCAGGACCCACTTTTCTGCCAGGCTACTTTCCACCAGGGTGGACCACAGCATGTCCTGGTATCCAGGGTTATTCCTTCTCAGGTGTAGGACTTTGAAGTTCTCCTTGTTGAGCTTCACGAAGATCCTTTCAGCCCATTTCTCCAGTCTGTTGAGTTCCCTCTGGATGGCAGCATGACAGTTATCTTCTATACACTTCAGGAACCTCCTAGACTGCTTCCCCTCTACTGTATTGTATTTCCAGTAGACATCTAGTAAGTTGAAATCCCCCATGAGAACAAGGGCTAGCAATTATAGAACTTCTCCCAGCTGCATAAAATATTTAATCTGCTTCTTCATTCTGATTGTATTCTTTTGATGTATCAGACATTCCCCCCAGTCTTTTACAGACTAACCAGTAGAAAACAGAAAGGAAATGGCTAATGTTAAAAATCACATCTCTACAAGCTTTATCTACCAAACTGATAACAAGAATTCTGTATGGGAAAGGAAGGGCCACATTTCTGTGAATAACCTCATCTGAAATTAGTTGTCCATGTCAGGTGCATTATTCATTATTATATTATTATTATTTCATTATTATACCACTTTTTTTCCTCCCATTTTCTCTACTCCCACACACCAGAAGTGCAAGTAAGGCAGTTCACTTATAGAATGTAATAAATGAGAGAGAAAAATGTTAAATTGCTGTGGGGATAAATAGTATAATCAAAATAAATAGGTTGACATTTCAGGAAATGCTCTTAGTAAACATCATATCATAAACAGTTTTATGGGGCTTACCAGAATGTTTTAAAAGTTGTGAAAGCCCCTCTGACTTTTAGCAGAGGGCTGGAAAGTAAAGAATTTCTTACTGCTAATTCTTCCTTTTCCCCTCTGTGTATGACCTTGGTCAAAGCTGCTGTGGACAGAAGTGTCCTTTCCTATTAAAGAGTAATCTAAAAGACTATGGAAAGAAAAATATTAGGGACAAGGCCAAAAAGCAATGGACAGACACTAGTTGGTGAAGGTGAAAGTGATACAGAGCCATGAATTAACAGCTACTGACACTTATAAAGATCTTTAATGGTCATTAAATTTAGACACTTTCTTACTGTTATTCCATGGTATGAAAGCCTAATGAAGCTCAGAATTTTAATTTAGCATAAATATGTTTGTACATATATGTGTGTGTATATATATATATATATATGGTTGTATTATCTCTGGCAGTTATTTTGAAGGAATGTTTGGCTTATTCAGATCCTGGTGAGAAGCAAATTAAACATAGGTTCTAACAGAACAAACAATAAAAAATAAAGAATCTTCTTTTGCAAGGTTTTATTACTTACTACAGTTATTATTTATCAATACTGATTGTAACTTATGGTCCACCAATGCTTTCCTTATGACATTTCTTAAAGTTAAAAATGATCTGTTTGTTTATTTTTGTAGTCAAGGATAATTCTAGGCTAATACTTGACTTTCAGAAAGAAAAGTGGTGACTGGAAGAAATGTTTCAGCAAATATGTAGCTGGTAAATTTCTATGCATTTTAGCGTAAGATCTGGTGTCCACTCAACTCTGAATACTTTGATGTTAATTCTACTGTTAGAGCCCTTTTGCAAAGACAACTCAACTGGTCCACGTCTGTATAATGTGGGATGGGAGATTCCTGTCATCAAACACAATTCTCACACTGTTAATCTACTTAGAACACGGAAAAGAAAAAAAAATAATAAAAATAATGCTTAGGGACTATTAGTGACACTGAAAAAAGCTGCATTACAATTATTGCTGATCTTCCATAAAACTGCATAAAATTAAGCATGTCTGTAATTTCAAAGATACTCAACACAGAGCAATGCATGAGATGAATAAATCTTTCCTTCCAAAATACAACAGACTTCAGAATACAAACCATCTGCAGGTTTTATATTGACCATTTTCAGTGCTCCCAGCACCTCAATTTGCAGTTAAATAATATATATTTATTTTTTTTTTAGGTTGAACTTCAAAAATTTCATCAACAATTGCCTAGGAATTTAAAAAGAAAAATAAGTATATTGATAGACCTTAAAAGTTGTAAAATCTGTCTCAGATATTTAAGGGTGCCAGAATTAACTGCCCCTCTCTGGTAAAAAGTTTATGAGGCAATCTTTAATTCAAGGTTTCATTTCTTCTTCTATTTATTCTGTGGCCTCTGCAATTTAAAATGTGTAGTCTAGGTAGCACGGGAGGGAAGGGCACAGCCACCCATTATTATTATTATTTCTATATTATTATTACTAATTTTAAAATTTGCAACACTTTCTCTGAATGACTCACCACCCTTTTGAGAGGAGAACACCAATACTATGACATTTTACCTTTAAAATAACTGCTTAAAATAAACTGCTTCTTGACTATTCAACTCTGTTTCAACCCTGTTTACTTTAAATGAAGGAAGCACATAAAAATGAAGCAGGCTGAAAATATTTTGAAGATGTTAGTTTGTGTTGGTCTGCTGATCACACACCCCAAAGAGACAATCTGCAGATCCTGAGGGATTTACTATATCGTATCTTAAAAGGAAATATGGTGATGACTGCAAAATACAGACTTTTTCATTTGACATGTTATGCATTTATCAATTACCTCCATTAAATTAAATTAATGATTAAAGAGTGAGTTTGAATGAATAAACACATTAGAAAACTTTTAGGAAAATAATGAAGTTCAGTCAAAGTTAGTAAGACTTTGGAATAGATTTCTAATAAAATTAAGTATAGATTAGAAAGAAAATCTAGGCATACAAGAATTCTTATGCAAGTATAATTGTGTTTATCAGGTAGAATTAATTCATCGACAGTAAATATTACATGTATTCACGTGTAAAATGTTGTATTGAGTTTACATGACAAGGTTTTGGTAGTAAGGGGCTACAGGGAAGGCCTCTGTAAGAAGAGATCATGAGCTGCCCCCATATTGGACAGAGTCAGTTCCAACCAGCTCCAAAATGGACCTGCTGCAGAACAAATCTGATCCAACAGTGACACTGGTGGAGTGTCTGTGGTAACATATTCAAGAAATCGTAAAACGTGTTGTGCAGCAGCTGTGAGACAGAGGAGAGGGAAACGGTATGCTGTGGTTTAGATGTAGCAGGTAGCTAAGTATCACCTAGCTGCTCATTCATTCTCCTCAGGTGAGATGGGGAAGGGAATCAGTAAGGTAAAAATGCGAGAACTTATGGGCTGAGATAAGGACAGTTCACTAGGTAAAGCAAAAGCTGCATGTGCAAGCAAAGCAAAACAAGGAATTAATTTGCTGCTTCCCATTGACAGGCAAGTGTGTGCATGCACGCACATACACACAGAGGTCAGGGAAATCCCACACATGAGGACAGACTGGGAGAAGAAGTCATTGAGAGCAGCCCTGCAGGGAAGGACTTGGGGTTTCTGGTGGACAAAAAGCCTGACATGATCCAGCAGTGTGTGCTTGCAGCCCAGAAGGCCAACTGCATCCTGGGCTGCATCAACTGAAGAGTAGCCAGCAGGCTAAGGGAGGTGGTTGTCCCCCTCTGCTCTGCCCTTGTGAGGCCCCACCTGGAGTCCTGCATCCAGGTCTGGGGCCCAGCACAAGAAGGATGTGGGGCTGTTAGAGCGGGTCCAGAGGAGGGCCTCAAAGATAATCTGAGAGCTGGAGCACCTCTTCTATGAACAAAGGCTGAGAGAGCTGGGGATGTTCAGCCTGGAGAAGGCTGGGGGGATACCTTATTACAGCTTTTCAGTATTTAAAAGGGACTTTTAAAAAAGATGAAGAGTGACTTTTTACATTGTCAGATAGTGATAGAACAAAGAGGAACAGTTTTAATCACAGAATCACAGAATGGCTGAGGTTGCAAGGGACCCCTGAAGATCATCTAGTCCAACCCCCCTGCTGAGCAGGATCACCTAGAGCACATTGTGCAGGATGGCATCCAAGCAGGGTTTGAATATCTTCAGAGGAGATGCTACAACCTCTCTGGGCAACCTGTTGCAGTGCTCTGTCACCATCACAATAAAGTGCCCTTTCATATTCAGCTGGAATCTCCTGTGCTTCAGTTTGTGCCCATTGCCTCTCGTCCTTTTGCTGGGCACAACTGAAAAGAGACCGGCTCCATCCTCTTGACTCCCTCCCCTCAGGTATTTATATACATCAATGACGTCTCAGAGATTTAGATAAGATGTTAGGAGGAAATTCTTCAGTCACACTGTGGTGAGGCACTGGAACAGGTTGTCTGGATTAGTGGATGCCCCATCCCTGAAAGTGTTCAATGCCAGGTTGGACAAGGCCCTGGGCAAAGTGATCTGTTGGGTGACACCCCTGCCTATGGCAGGGGCTTGGAACTAGATGATGTTTAAAGTCTCTTCCAACCCAAGTCATTTTGTGATTCTATAATTCCACGTCCACAAGACCTATTCTATATTCTCCTGTGCTGCTTGGGGGGGAGGATGTAGAAAGTGGGGTATAAAGGGAAGAAGAATGTTTTTTCTTCAGTTTCTCACTATCATGATTACTCATTAATTGGCAATACATTTTATTTTGTTTTGTTTTGTTTTATTTATTTTATTTTATTTTATTTATTTTATTTTATTTTATTTTATTTTATTTTATTATTTTATTTATTTTATTTTATTTTATTTTTTATTATTATTTTATTTTATTTCAATTTAATTTTATTTAATTTTATGTATTTATTTTTTTCTGATTCTCTCCCCCATCCCACTAGGAGGGAGTGGGGAGGGGAACTATGTGATACTTAGCTGCCTGCCAGGTTAAATCACAACACCCTGTCCTCATCTTGACCCATGAGCTTTTCATCTGATTTTCTCTCCCTATCCTACTGAGGAGGGTAACTGACAGAGCAGCTGGGTGGGTACCTGGAGATCAGCCAAAGTTAACCCACCACAAATGTACAGTATATTTGCATGCTTACAGACACCTCACCTTGGAACAGGTGCAAAAACATACACAAAAAAAGATATTGTTCCTTCTGGTATCATTATGAACATAATTACTAAATCAATAGCTCTGTCACAATCTGATCAGGTTCTTTATGTGATGTATTTACCATCATGACTCCATCTAATTCTTGTCAATCTGAAATAATAATCATTGAAATAATATTCCAAATTTGATTATTTATAATTTTAATACAATATTGGTAAACCTGACTTGAGTAATTAAAACTATTTCTTGTTTTAATATTAATAAACTGAGAAGATACTTTGTAATCATTATCTCTAAAATGACCAGCATTTTACATAAGCAATCTAATTTTTTAAAAAAATATTGACATTACTATTAATCTTGCAGAAAACTAATTTTCTCCAAATAGCAACTGATGTTATCATTCTCCTGGAGAGAATAAAAACAAAATAGAATAAAACACGGGACTGACATTGAAGACAGTCAGAAAGAAAATGTTTAGAAAACAAATATCTTGCATAACTTTGAGGCATAAAATGAAGGCTGACACAAAAATGATGCTTTTCCTTTGCCTTCAACCTACCTTTTTCTGGTCTTGCTTTTTCTTGCTTTTGTTTTGTTTTGTTTTGTTTCTTTGTTTTCAAGGCCACATGCACAGTGTTATTCTTATAAATCTACCTCTAGCGTTTCATTTTTAGCTACTGAGTAGGCACAGATGCTGTAGACTTCAGTGTTGTTATTCAACATTTCTGAAATGACATTCTTGTTAAAGGACTGGGAATTTTAGGTTGTATAGATTGTGAGAGAGTCTGGCCTTCATAGACACATATTTAGTGATGAATATCAGGAGCAGGCAAAATGACTGATGCTTGGGAAGGTATCTTTGTAGTGAAACAAGTTAAATGAAAAACAACAACAAACAAACAAAGCAAAAAACAAGTGGTGTATCCAGCTGGGAAATGGCAGTGGGAAGCTGAAACAAGGGAAGGTGAGACTGACAATCAAGACAGCAAAGAAGAGACTAGTGGTGTACCCTGTAGATAAGTATGAATAAGACAAAAACAGGAAAAATCACATGAATAATTTCCACTAAAGATACATTGCTAAGATATCACCTATATCTCATTCCTTTCAGTACTTAAAGGAGGCTTTTAAAAGAGATGGAGAGTGACTTTTTATACTGTCAGATAGTGATAGGACAAGGAGGAACAGTTTTAAAATAAAAGAGCAGAGATTTAGATGAGATGTTAGGAGGAAAGTCTTTAGTCACACTGTGGTGAGGCACTGGAACAGGTTGCCCAGATAAGTAGTGGATGCCCCAGCCCTGGAGTTGTTCAAGGCCCTGGTCAATGTGACCTTGTAGGTGGTATCCCTGTCCATGGCAGGGGGTTGGAACTAGATGATATTTAAAGTCCCTTCCAACCCAAGCCATTCTATGATTCTATGATCTCCACAAACATGACACTGAAAATCCTGGGCTGCTATGATATAAAATCCTTATAATAGCTTATTAATCTATTGAAGAAGGAATGTGGAAATCCTCTGGGTGAACAGTAATGTAGGCAGAAGCTAGTATTGAGAGGGTGAAGTAGGGTTTTTTTTTTTTTTTTTCTTTCTTTCTATTAGCTTGAAAATGTGGGCAGAGCAGAGGATAGTGCTAAAGCTTGTGGGAAAGTGGATTCTTTACCAGCATACTCTAAGGTGTGGAGAAGACAAGCCATCTGTCTTATGGGCAGCCACTGAGGCTCAGTAACACATACGAAACGGTACTGCTCTAGCAAGAGCCTGGCAGTATGCTTCATGGACAATTAGGAATTTAAGTTCTTTGGAGAAGGTTAACAAGTAAATTTAAAATTTATATACCAAATATATTCTTATAAAATACATTTATCCTTTAATACACTGAAACTCACGGTCTGTTTGCTAATACCATTTTAATTCTATGAAATTTCTATTTCTCCCAGAGGTGATCTGAATATGTATTTGAACTGAAATTTACTTTTTTGTGTCTTTTTAATCAGTCAAATAAACATACTTTTTAAAGCTTGCCCTAGGAAAAATCATCCAAAACTATTTTCCATTAGTACTTCTGGAACAAGTTATCCTGACTGCATAGAAAATAAACTACTGTATTATTTTTCCAATACATGGTAGAGCTGTGGAAAATGGTGTCTTTCAACTTGCCAAAATAAAATGTAGGAAACATTAACTAAAAATGATTCAGTTGAAGGAATATGAAAAAATATCCATAAAGGAGACATAGACAAATGTATGATTTTTTCCCTTATTTGCAAATAACCCTCTGCATAAACCATATTCCAATTCCTATTAGCTGTAATTTATTCTTATCACAAGTAGAATGACAAGTTATCCTAGCTTTGTGAAAAGATGTACTTTTGGGAATATAACGAAATATAAGTACTCGAAGAAGGCTTTTTATTTTTTTTTTTAGCTTTTATTTTTATTTTTTTTATTTTTTTATTTTTTATTTTTTTTTAGTTTTGTAATGATCTGGGAACTAGAGAAAATACATTAGGGTTACTTTTTATTTTGTCAACTGGAAGTTTCTTGGAACACAATCTTAACACTGGCTGTTACATCAATTATACAACTCCCTGACCTTAACTGGGCCTTGAAAATTGATGAGTGAGATGAATTAGTTTATGCTATTATCCCCTTAGCCACACTTAAAACATTTTAAATTTAAATTATTAGCAAATAAATAAAGAAATAGACAAGTAAATAAATAAATAAAAACATACGCACGAGAATGAGGACTTATCTTAAATTGCTTATTATTCAGTCATTTCCCCTCACATTATTACCCTTTCTTTGTATTTCTCCCTGATCATCTCTCTGTCATATATTTATAGTCGATTGTACTGCACAAGAATACTGCTACTGAAGATCTTTCTTTTGATCCTTTTAACACAGTGGAAAATGTACATTCAGTACTTCATTCCCAACAGCGTAATTGTCTCTCTTTTTTTTTTTTTTTTTCTCACTCAGCTCAGTGTGAGAACAAAAGCTCCTACAGTTTACGCAATTGACAAATAAAGATGAAAAGTCTATATATCTTTTTCATTTTCCTTTACAAGAAATATTAACTGAGGAGATCATATAACAAGTCCTGCAACTGCAGAGTAAACTAGATCCTCTTAAATGGCATTCCCCAGTGAAAGCAGAATGTGCCAATTAAATGATCATCCCAATTACAAGAAGCTCATGGGGATACATTGTGGCGGTATGGTTTATAACCACTTTCATTTCATGGATTGATTAAAACAAACAACAGCATCAGCTCCCTGTATTGATTATCTAATGCAGATGATTTATTTTGTACCCATACAGGGATTCTTTTCTGTATGTCTGATAAAACTAGTGGAACTGATTGTATAGTATGTGCCAAAATAAAAAATAGTATTTTTATTTCACTGTGGCTCAGATGAATTCTTTATGGTTTGCTGATGAAAACTCCATTGTCAAAGTAATATCTTTTAATATCAGGTAAAGAATTAGATGTTGGGCTCTACCTTGATCCCAGAGGAATTAATTGGAGCCGTTTACTCTTGAATTGAGAACAAAGTTTAACACATATGTTTTAAACACAGAAGGAGAAATCAATGACCAAAATCATGATACTTAAAGGAAATCAGAACTTTATTCCAGAAAACAAAACAAAACAAGCAAATAAAGAAAACCAAACAAACATACAAAACCCAAAGAATTTATCACCTAAAAACAGACTAAAAACTGAAATTAACCAATTCATTCCATCCTCAAGTGAGACACCTGCCTCTGAAGAAACTCAGAAGAGCTTCATGCTTTTAGGGAAAAGCTAATTTTCTCATTGCTAAACAAATGTTAAGCAGAAGTTGCTTACATGTGTTTGACACTACTTTACTGTATTATACCCTTTTAAAAACCAACCAACCAACCAACTTACCAATGACAACAAAACAAACAAACAAACGTGAAAGAGCTCCCATAAAGAAAAGTAAAATCCAGAATCTTTTGTATGTTTTTGCAATTGGGATAATTCAAAAAGTAAGCTTTGTTACAGAAATGGGCAAGTGGGATTGAAAATTTGGATTAACTTTCAAATGTTTTTGGTGGAGTGTCATTAACTTTCTAAAATATGCTGAATCAAGCCAGAGTGAGTTTATTCTTATGACCCATTTCAGGTGTCTTATTCTAATGTGACACAGAATACCTAAAATAAGAAGTCCTTGTTCCTTATAGAATTGGTAGGTGACTCCAAGCAGACAAATTGGATTTCCTAAATTCCATGATGTGGACTACTTTGCTGAGAGTCAACATGGACATATACATCTGTATTTTTTATTGATCATGATTATAGAGTAGATACTCACAGCACTCTGGAAAATTTAAACCCAACAAAGGAAATTTCAAAAAATAAAATAAAATAATAAAATAAAAAATAATAAAATAAAAATAAAATAAAATAAAATAAAATAAAAAAATAAAATAAAATAAAATAAAATAAAATAAAATAAAATAAAATAAAATAAAATAAAATAAAATAAAATAAAATAAAATAAAATAAAATAAAATAAAATAAAATAAAATAAAATAAAATAAATAAAATAAAATAAAATAAAATAAAATAAATAAAATAAAATAGTACTCACCATCTTTTGGTACCTTCAAAATAGGTCATAGAATCACAGAATCATAGAAGAGTTTATGTTGGAAGGGACCTTAATGATCATCACTAATCAGAAGTTTCTACACTCACAACTTAACATTCCTCTTCTTAATTAATACATAATTCCAGTTTTAGGCACTGCCCTTACTTTAAATGATTTTTAATCTGTTCCATAAGGTCCTTATTAAGTCTTACTATTTGCTCCAATTATCTACGAGATTTATAGCAAGAACATTGGTGGGTTAAACAGGGATCCTGGACCCTAAACTTGCTTTTGTTTAAATAAATTATGTCTGTATATACATGACAACATTTATACTTATTTTTATAGTTACTCTCTGATCCCTGTATGTCAAAAATTCTAATAAAATCTGCATCAACAGAGAATATAAACCTGTATGAATAAAACAGAAGAGTCAATCAAAGACAGAGATACATTATATAAGCAAGGAAAAATATTCTCACTTTTATTTTAAATGAGTAAAAATCAGTAAAACATTGAGGTAAGGTAGAAGTGATACATAAGAATGTTACTGCAAAGGAGAGATTCTTATGCCAATATGGATGAGAACATGCAGGGTGGATATGTAGTGAACATATAGAGGAAAGAAATATTTAGAATAAATTATGAAATAAAATCCTGTCTACAAAGGTACCTTCTCACTTTCATAGGGCTGGCATTCCACTGAACTCTGTGAAAGCAGGAAACATCTCTGCAGATTCTGGTTACCTGTCCTAACACATCTATTTGTAGGTAAGTCCTTCATGACCACTTACCCTCATCCCTCCTACATATACCTATAATAGTTCAGTGGAATCATTGTATCTTCCTCCTCTCCCTATATTATCATTGCAGGCTGTTGTATTACCTTCCCTAGCTTTCTATCTTTTCCTTGTCTTTTTAGATTCTTTAGGAGACCCTCCTATTCATGGAATCCAAGAATAGCTGCTCTTACTTTTAGCCCTCAGCAGTTTAATGTTCCCTTCCAATCTCAAGGGTGACAACCTGTTCCTTTTATCCCTTGTATTTTATCTGTCTGTACAACCACTGCTTCTAGCACCATTTTTCTTCCATTGTTGCTTATCCTTGTATAGTGTTCTTTGGAATGTAGTGTGTTATTAGCTAAATACAGGTCCTGAAATTTCATTTTCTTTTCTCTGCAGGTATAAAAATCTATTTAAGCAGTCCATTAAAAGGGCTTCACCCCCACAGTAAGTTTCTTGGCTTTCATGACTCTCGAAAAGGAAATTTTCAGTGCATGAATGAGGAATTAAATGTGCAACTGCCATTACTGTTAATGGGAGTGGTGATGAGATTCCCTACACCTCACATTGTTAGTTTACCCTTTGATGTCTAGAACATGCTTCAAGGCAAAGACTAGGTCATAAAACATAACTGACAGTAAAATTCGAAATAAACTCATTTACAATTTCTTAAATTCAACTTATGTTCATTTTGATTGACTTCTTAAGATATAAAAGAATGCTGCAAAAGATCATATAATCAAAAGGATACCAGAAACAAACTTTCCAGTGTTTATTTCTAACGTGTAATTTCTAATAGTATGTAATGGCTTCCAAATTTCTAAGTCAGTACAACTGTTTTAAACTTTTTCTAAAGATATCTACATTTTTTGATATTTAGATCCTGCATATCAAATATGCACAGATGCCATTTGATTCCTTGATATTTCAGAGAATCCTTTCTTTTTCACTAGAAAAAAAAATCCTCAGATGTAAAACTTTCTGCTTCATAAAGACATAATGTTGCCTTATGTTTATTAGAAGCTAGAGTTTATGAAAGCATTTTAAAGAAAACAGTTTTTTTTTGTTTCTAGGAATTAAATATATTCATATATATTGATAATTGTAATAACTTCAGGGTATGACTACAGAAATATTGTAGTATCCACCCCCAGAAAATCTCTCCCACATGCATAACTTTAAGCATATGTTTTGTCAGGTTACTCAGTGTTAGAATCTTGATAAGCCTATTGTGGATTAAGTTCTGCTAAATTAGCAGTAACATTATATACATTGAAAATTTATATTTCTTTTCATACAGGGCTCTATATGCCAACTTCCCTAGCAGTATTCAATGCCAGCAGTTACTGGCGTTATATTACTAAATATATAAACAATACGCTACGTTTTGAAACACAAATAACAAGTCATGACTATAAGACTCAAAACTGTAAACCATTTGCTGAAGTTATAAACTAATGTGCCATCATTTTACATATTGAGGTGACAAAAAAATGAAGACATTTATTACATTAAAATTGCTTACTGGGGAAAAAAAAACAACACACACACACACACACAAAAAAAAAAAAAAAAACAGAAAAAAAAAACAAACAGAACACTTCAGTTTTAAAATTATGTATAGCTTATATATATATATACATATATATATATATATATAAGGGGAGGGGGATATAAAAATCATTTAAGAATCCTGCCTATTCTTTTTATCTACTGCAATTTGCTTTTTACCTTGAGTTACTCTGAATTAATAGATTAAAAAAACACAACAATTGTTTGCTTGTAAGGAAAAATCAGATTTTATCATCAATGATAGGTGGCAGGATAAATCAGAAGTATCTCTACTGAAATCACCGCAATTAACTTCTTCTTTATATTGTGGAAGTGATGGGAAAACCAGATTCCGTCTGTAATGCAGAACCACAAAATTCAACACTGAAATAACAAATGGAGACAAAGAGCAGGGGAATCTTCACTTTTATGACTTATATAAGAACTGTAATTGTTCATTGGCCTAGAGGCCATCCTTTGTACATAGGTGACTTCCACCTAAAGAGAATATGAAGTATAAATTATGTGGCTTTTATTTTTCTGAACTTCTATCCAGTACAAAAGCAAGAAAAGAAAATTGTTCATTTTGTGTGACACTGTATGTTTGCTAATGTACTTGGATGCAGATTTTATATAGTCCCATATAGCTAGAAAAAACACACACCAAGAGCATTGTGGCCATTTACAGATACAGGAGTGAATTTGTTGAGAATGAGACAGCTCTATAACTGATGCAAATATTTCTGCTGAACTGAAATAGAGAGAGAGAAATCCATGCTAGAACATCTCACAGCTTGGTGTTTAATGGTAAACACAGAAGGACAAGACAGCATCTGTTGTTGCTCTGTCACAATTTTTAAAAGTTCTTGCACAATGATCATTTTCTTGTCCTCTAGGCAAGAGTGTTATTCAGTTTTATGACTGTGACTATTCTTGTAAAAAAAAATAAAATAAAAAAATCTAAGTGTCATATAGGAATATTCATAGGAATTAATTTTAGAAATTTCATAGATACAAAATTGTGAGGAATAGTTGATAAACCAGAGGGTCATACTGCCATCCAGAGTGGCCTATACGGGCTGAATAAATGGGCTGACAGGAATCTCATGAAGTTCAGCAAAGGAAAGTTCCAATTTCTGCACCTGAGAAGGAATAATCTCATGTACTGGGACCATAACCTCATAAGCTGGGACCAACCATCAGGAGCTTTACAAAAAGAAAAACAAAAACAAAAACTGGTGGTCTTGAGGTCATGATAGACAACATGTTGAACATAAGCCAGAACGCTTGTGGTATCCTGTGTTTCATTCTGGGGAGTGTGTGACTGTGCTCCCTGACCTTCTTCACCATCTTCGGTCTGGTTGCTGTACCCAAGGCCTTGCTCAGGCAGATAGTAACTATGGTACTGATTACATAGGATGCCTCACTCAGGCAGATAGTGTCCACAATAGTGGCTCAAACTGGATGATGGAGAAACTGGCAGACAGATGTCTTGCAGGCCAAGAGCCCTTTGAGCAATTTTGCACGGCAGCTGGCAGCATGACAAAATCTCCCCTTGAGTAAACACGCCTCAAGGTCACGTCTGCTGCAGGGATCCCTTATTCTTTGTGAGAGATTCCTTGCTGCAACAGATCCTCAGTAAGTGATTAATAGTTTGCTAAACTTTGTAAGCTTCACTAAGATTACATCCGAGATTGTGCACATATAATCCTTAAATATAAACCATTGACCCAGTTTAGGACTAGGAATGTATTCAGCCACACCTAGGCTCCTTGCTTCTTCAGTTCAAGGAGTTTGGAAATCAAGGGGATCCACTCTGAATCTCATGACTCAACAGGAGGGTCTCTCTGATGTTTCTGACTTACCCTGTCCTCTATGCAGTAAATAGTCATCATGTTAAGTCACTGTCTTATTTATGATTAAGCTTTGTTAGATCACTGTTGTATCAATATGATCACTGTGTTGTATCAATAAATATATTATTGCTCCTCTCTTAACAGTGAAGTGTATAATTTCATCTGTGAAAAAGTGCTGCCAAAAGTTTGAGAGAGGTAATCCTTCCCCTTTGCTCAACCCTGGTAAGACACATCTGGAGTGCTGAGGCCACGTTTGGGCTCAAGAAAGACAATCTGGATAAATACAGGGGTGTACCAAAGCAAGTCCAGCAATGATGAAGCGAACAGAGCATCTCTCGTCCGAGGAGAGACTGAGAGAGCTGGGAATGTTTAACCTCAGGGGAAATCACATCAATGTAATTAAATAACTGATGGAGAAAGTAACACAGACAGAGGCAGACTGTTCTCTACGATGCCCAGTGAAAGGATGAGAAGCAATGGGCACAAACTGAAGTACAGGAAATGCCATTTAAACATTAGAAGAAACTCTTTGCTGTGATGGCCAAACACTGGCACAGGTTGTCCAGAGAGGTTGTAGTGTCTGCATTCTTGGAGATATTCAAAACACACCTGGACACAGTCCTGGGAAACCTGAGATAGCTGGCCCTGCTTGAGCATAGGGGGTTGGACTGCATGATTCCCAGAGGTCCCTTCTGTCCTCAGTTATTCTTTGATTCTCTTATTCTATGAACAGGCAACAATGGATGAAGCATTTCTGAAACCAGATGGCCTCTGGAAGTTACAGTCCTATGGGATACAAACAAGCAGCCAAAGCCAAAGAACAAATATTTGTACAAAAACAGCAACAAAAACTCCTACAAGTATGACAAAACATGCTTTTAAGATACATTTCAAAATAAAATAACTTCCATCTCAGCCATTCCAGTCCAAGAAAAGATTAAATGTTGCTTGTAAATTATTGGTTTGGATATTTATCCCACCCACAAAAATTATGCTAAAAATGTTATTTTATTTTAAAAACAAATGTTCAGAAGTATTCCCAGTTTCATATACCTGTTCTCCCATTTTTATTTTTGTTTTTATCTGAACTTCTTTAGTGTCCACTGAATGGTGGTAAAGCTGGATTTTAATTGCTAATAGCTGTGCTGGCAATTTATCTCATCCTCACCTGTTCCTGCCACACTGAGAGGTGAAAATGATTTATATGGATTTATAATATGACAAAAAATTACAACTACCATAGAAATCCTGCTATGTTTATACAAATATATATATATGTATTTATATATATATGTATATATATATATTACCCGCCTGCTCAGTAGTATGAAATAATGCCTTAAGAATTTGATGAATGGAAACCAGGTTCTATTCTAGTCAGACAGCCTTTCTGGACTCTGAATATGTCATCCACAACTATATGCCGTCTGGATGATGGATAATGCCTAGCTACTGGGCATGTTTTATTCCCCAGTGATGAGAGAATTAGCGAAATGCCAAGAGATTCACCTTGCAGATTTTGCTTTGAGAACTACCCATGCACAAGGAAATAGAGAGAGCTGCCTCTTCACATTGCAAACTGTATCATTTCACAAGTACCAACATATTTATCCCAGATGTGCTGTTGTTGGCATGTCTACCATGCGTACTCTCTGCCATCTCTCTTGAGGTGCTGTAGTACAGGATTCTATCACAAATATGGTTATGAGCACAGTATAATTGCTACCTTTCAACCCAATGATGCCTGTCAGAGACTGAATGAATAATCTTCATAAATTCATTTAATAAGATGCTTTTATAATTATAAACCTATGCTCTTATCTTACCGTCTATAACTATGTTTCCATGTTTATTATTATTGTTATTTAAAAGACTGAGAGATAATCAAACCTTCTTTATGAATATCTCACAGGTTAAAATATTTGCCAGGATCAAAAAGACATTGCAAGCCAAAACCACAAGTGTGGTTTTGAAGTGTGTTATAAGATCTAGGAAGCATTAAGCAGACATTTAATACTTTCTGTTCTTTAGTTAAAGCTTCCAAAGGAAGTGGAAAACATTATGTACGAGTATCTGTCAAAATAGATATTAAGAGACAAGAAAAGAGACTCCTTACAAAAGGAAATGTAAGTTTCAGTGAGATAGAGAAGCAGAAGACAATGAAGACACATTTACACTATTTTCAGGGTATACATCTGTACAGAAAGATAGATGTATGTTACACCAATTTGTTAACAGGCTGCACCAAGACACCTATATAATCTTTACAAGAGAATATGGTGAGTGTAACCAATATGACAGGAAACTAAATCATTGTAATAAATTATTCAGAATGTGTGGAATAATTTTTGGTTAATAAACAAGATCAGATAGGCTTTGAATATTAAGTTTAATTTTGAATCAGGAGTATTTGCTTCTAAACTTTGGCTTATCCATTCTATTGAAATCTGAGAAATGCCAATGTGTACTTGAAAGAATTTACTTTCACTTGTTACAGGAATTATCTATGCTCCATCTATTCAAAGGCACAAGCTGTGGGTCAACTTCATCTTTCAGACTCTGATGCAAATAAAGAACTTTCAGTCTATGCAAATATATTTTGAATCTACATTTAGATTTTGGATGCTATGCAATGGTCTTTCTTTGGAATTTCTCCATTAAAAATAAATAAATAAAATTATACAGTGTCTTTTGGTTTAGAGAAACTGTTTTTTGCATTTCTGCTGTTCTGTCAAGAATAATGTTAAGAATCAGTGAAGACAACTTAAAGTTCAATAATTATATATATATATATATGTATCTAAACAAACTCCACTTCTGAGTTCTGTTCAGAGATCAGAGACCATTTAAATGGGCGTTTCATATTCTTAAATAAAATAATATCACAGTTCTAAAGTGTGAAATTTCTAAAGAATAAGACACTGTTTCTTGCTAAAAGGAATATCACAAAAGTAAAAACTATTGATCATCTGCAAAGTATATTAGTAGGAAAAGATTGCTTGAAGCTAAAGTATCATGTATGGCATAACAGAGTATGGAAGAGGGATGGTTCAGTTCTCCATGTTCTTCCTTCATAGCCAGAAGCACATTTGAAATCCCTACATATAGGAAAGTATAAAGACTGCTTCTTCAAGGGTAGCTAAAATGTTAATAAGGGGATTATTTCCCCTTCAACTTACAACATTTAAGAACAAAGCCTTAATAGGCTTCATTTTATAGAGGAAAAGTATTTAATAAAAACAAAATAACTTTATAACATTACTACTACTAAAAGTGTGAGATACTTCGAAATCTGCTTGCTCATATTTACTTTAGTTTGCAATGTCACTGAAAACTACAGACTGATTTTTCCCTCAGTAGCCATCTCATGTTTTTCAATATCAGAAAACTTTATTTATTTATTTATTAATTAATTAATTAATTAATTTATTTATTTATTTTGTAGGGTGGAAACTTTCTCGGTGACTAGTTTTATTATTGCATATGGTAATTTTGCATGATATGACTTACATGCAAAAATCCCTAAAACAATGAAAAATAAAAGCAAACCCACTTCAATTTATGTATTAAAAATCATAGAGGGTTAAAGAAAAAATGTATTTTTTGTAAACGTGCATTATCAAAAAAACAAAAACAAAAGATTATTGGTTTTGTTTTGTGAATACTACAGAATTTCAAGTAACTAATATAGCCAGTATTTTGTAGAGGGATGGTGAAAATTAGTTTTATTCTCAGTTTCCTTAAAAAAGATCCTAAATATTTGCTTCTAAAATTGACAGAATAGTAACTGAACTTTTAAAGGCACACATCTTGCATTTGCTTTTTAATTTTTAAGAATCAGATGCATATTTAGATAAAGGATTTTGATACAGAAGGAGCTTGGAACCAGTCGTTTAAAGTCTCACTTCATTTGAAAAATATAAATTAAAAAATAAAAATATATATATATATAAATTTCACATATTACTAGATTGTAAATCTCAGCTTGGCAGATAATTAGGAACAATTTCTTTCTTCTTCGCAGAAAGAAACCATCTATGTTGTATCATCTATAGGATACACTGAGGTTCCTGGCTCTGTATGTAAAAATAAAACGAGCACATAGCAATTTCTGAGGAAGTCTGAAGGTTTCCTCTGGAGTCTACATGCTGTTCCCCAAAATACAAATGCTATTCTGTGTAGGAATTTTCCTGATCAATGTGCAAATGCGTAGCATGAAAAGAAGTATATGTTTCATACCCTATGCTGAAAGGCTAGGGCAGACAGAGATAAACTTGGTATGATTTTGTCCATACTTCTATTGGGAGCAGTTAGCAACCCCAACTCTCTCAGCCTGTCTTCACAAAAGACATGCTCCAGCCCTCTGATGATCCCTGTGGTCCTCCACCACTGGATTCACTCCAAGAAGTCCATTTTCTTCTGACGCAGGGTACCCCAGATCTGAATGCAGTAGTACAGGTGGGGTCTGACAAGAGTGGAGTAGAGGGAGGAGGAGAATTACCTCCCTCAACCTTCAGATCACACATTTTTTTTTGATTCAGCCCAAGATACAAATGGCTTTCCGGGCAGCCAGAGCACATTACCGGCTCATGTTGAGCTTTTCATCTACCAACACCCCTAAGTCCTTCTCCACAGAGCTGCTCTCAAGCCATTTTCTTCCTAGCCTGTATTTAGGCTTGAGATTGCCCTGGCCCAGGACCTTGCACTTCGTCTTGTTGAACTTCATGAGGTTTGCATGGTCCCACTTCTCAGTTCCGTCAAAGATGTCTGAATGACATCCATCCTCCAGCATGTGAACTGCACCACACAGCCTGGTGTCATCAGCAAACTCGCTGAGGGTGCATTCAATCCCACTGCCCATGTCACCAACAAAGATGTTAAACGGCACCAGTTCCAATATCAATACCCAGAGGAATGCCACTCATTACACGTCTCCATTTGGATATTGAGCTGTTGACTGCAATTTATGGAGTGTGATCATCCAGCTAATTCTTTACCTACTGAGTGGTCCATCCATCAAATGTATGTCTCTTCAATTTAGAGACCAGGATGCCTTGTGGGGCACTGTCAAAGACTTTGCCCAAGTCCAGGTAGATGATGTCAGTTGCTCTTCCCTTATCCACTAACGCTGTAAGCCCATCGTAGAAGGCCAGCAAATTTTTCAGGTATTAATTTGCCCTTACTAAAGCCACGTTGGCTGTCACCTATCATCTCTTTGTTTTCCATGTGTCTGTAGTTTTCATAGTTTTCAGGATAATCTCAGGATCCGTGATCTTGCCAGACACAGAGGTGAGACTAACTGGCCTGTAGTTTCCCTGGTCTTCCTTTTTTTCTTTTTCTGAAAATGGGGGTTATGTTTCCCTTTTTCCAGTCACTGGCAACTTCACCAGACTGACATGACTTCTCAAATATGATGAACAGTGGCTTAACAACTCCATCTGCCAGTTCTTTCAGGACTGTTGGGTGAACCTTATCAGGTCCCATGGATGCATCTCATCAGGTCCCATGGACTTGTGCACCTTCACATTCCTTAGATTGTTTTGATCCTGATCTCGTCCTACAGTGGGTGGTTCTTTACTCTCCCAGTCCCTGCCTTTGCATGCCGTGACTTGGGCGCTTTGGCTAGAGTACTCAGCGGTGAAGACAGAGGTAAAAAAGTTGTTGAGTACCTCTGCCTTCTCCATGTCCCAGGTAACCAGGTATCCTGTTTCATTCTGGGAAAGCCCATTGGCGTGGGCCTTTCTATTAGCAAATTTATGATATTGAGTACTAACCTAAGTTGTGTTGTACAAGAACCAGTAAGGATGACAAAGAGAATGGTGACAGGTACACATCTGCCTAGATTAAGTACAGTCTTTAACTATGTATAGTTTTTCCTTTGGAAAATATAAAGCTCACTTTCCATTTTCAGGTATACTCTTTTTAAATGTGTGCATTAAAGCTAAACAAATTGCCAGTAAATTTTTAGAGCTCAAAGTAATTTTGTATTCATCTAACAAGCTCAGTGAAATACTAAGCTCAGCTAAGCAAGAAAAAGGAAAAAATGTCTTCAGCAGTCTTCTCAGTTATTTTAGGAAATTAGTTTCTGAGCATTTTGTTTTGATCATACGTACATAAAATAACCTCTCCCCTTTTGTCTTCTTCTTGTGCTACACTTATATTGCCTTTTTAGGTCTATCTAGTCATGTACAGGTGTTGAAGATTATCCTACTCTTCCAGAGAGTACTCTGAAACATGAGGTAACAAGCTCCAGACTTTGCAAGTCCATGTGAGCAGATTTACTTGTCAGTTTAACGAGACTGAATGATGAAGTGCTAGTTCTTGTTGGATACTATACAGCTGTCATTCTACCCATAGATTAAATATTGCATGGAATATTTCTGGGAGCTGAAACTAAATCATCTCTGCTGCTAATCTCCCAAAGAGGTCTGATGTTTTTTGTCTGTTCAGACTAGAACTCTCCATAATGATCCCTGGATGCAATCTGGGACCTAGTATACTTCACAGATCATATCAAATGCATTTAGCATTCAGCCACCCAATTCTGGAGGGTGGCTCCCAGTTTACTAACATAGCTGCACTTAGCTTTTTACCAGCTGCACTTAGTGCCTGGGAACATAACCAGAAACATTTAAGTTACTACAAGACCAGGGAGGTGATCGTCCCCCTGTACTCTGCTCTGGGGAGGCCACACTTCAAGTACTGTGTTCAGTTTTAGGCCCCTCACTACAAGAAGGACATTGAGGCCCTGGAACGTGTCCAGAGAAGAGCTACAAAGCTGGTGAAGGGCCTGGAACATAAGTCTGTGAGGAAGTTGTGGGGAGCTGGGGGTCAGCCCTCCCTGTGGGGAGCTGAAGGTTGGCTACCTTTCAGGTAGTTGTAGAGAGCAAGAAGGTCTCTCCTGAGCCTCCTCTTCTCCAGACTAAACAACCCCAGTTCCCTCAGCCACTCCTCACAGGACTTGTGAGCAGAGCAGAGCAGAGTACAGGGTGACGATCACCTCCCTGGTTCTGCTGGCTACTGTGTTCCTGATACAAGCCAGGATGCCATTGGCCTTCTTGGTCACCCAAGTCTTAGCAGAAAGCCTTAGAATAAAGACAGTGACAGCTACAAATACATCCAAACCTTCTATAAGACCAATGTTCAGAATGGTGCTCCACAGGAACATACTTGTCTCATTGTTCTTTTTCTATTTTTTTCTCCTGTGGAAATCAAGATTTTTTTTTTTTCCTATTTGCTGAACAATTTTCTGTTTTCCTAGATAACTAGGGATTTTTTTCCCTTCTTTTGTTTCATGAGACTAGACAAATCAAACCTCGTTTGAGAATCAATCCAAACTTTTTCTCATTTTCTGGGTCAGTTTTCTGCAGCTTAGCATTGAATCAGAAGTCTGGCTGAATCATGGAATCACAGAAGGCTGAGGTTGGAAGGGACCTCTGGAGATCATCTACTCCAACTCCCCTGCCAAGCAGAGTTACCTAGTACAAGACTTACAATGAAAATACTGAAATCCAGCAGACCATCCTTTCTCTCAGGAAACATTTACTTCCATTTCTCGAAAATTAAATGGAATTTTGAGAAGGAATTTTGACATTCCTTTCATTGCTAATGGTACAATTGAAGTGTCAGCTTCTTTCATGTAGTATCACTGACTGCATTTTGAAACTATTTCCTAAAACCAATGTACTTGTTAAAATGCCACTCTGTTCCCTCCTCATATACCCTTTCATTGTAATAAGCATAGTGCTGGGAAAGAGTTATAAATATTTGGTATGGATGGAAAAACTAACAAACACACAAACAAACAAACAAACAAAACAACTTTATGTTTCTAGATTATAAATTGGTGCATAATTATTAAGCAGTGGACTTTGGAAACGTTTCTGTTTTTTTCTGTTTTGTGTAAAAGAACTGACATCTTGCATTCCAATCACACATCTAATATTTTCAGATGGCACCTGCATTATATTCAAAGATGACTCTGTGTTTTTGAGCACTGGGAGCTTCAGGTAAAAAAGTCTGATCTTGGCAGAAAAGTCAATACGAAGCACTTTGGATTTTTTCCCAGATCTGCTGTATTTCTTTCATGCTTTACAGTGACACCAGCATTTTATACCTTAATATTTATTCTAGGGAGGAAATAATTCTCAAAGCAAAATAAACAATGATATCATTGTTAAATGATATCATTGGCAACTTTGCCAAAGAAGATAAATAAAAAAACCCTGTATAGCATGGGCTGAAAGAAATATCTAACTGTCAAAAGACATTTCATTTCCTTTGGCAGGGGAGGGTAGGCAGGAGCAGGGGGCAGCTTTGGGGATGTTTTATTAAGCTTTATAAATGTTTCACATAATGCTTACTGAGTTCTGATAAGAACTTCCTGAATATGTTGCAAGCTGGCAAAATGTAAAACAGTGAGCCCTCATCTTGTTCAAAGGTTTTTCTTCTCTGGTAATGTATATATCAGACCTTCTGCTGGCATCCAATCACCTACCTCCCCCTGCAAAAAGAATTTAAACAAAATATATAAAAAACAAGTCACAAACGTTAGTGTCTTTACATATGACTTCTGCAACACAGTCGAAATACTGACAGTAGAGTAGCTCTATTAGAATTTGGTTCTGTTGTACTTGACAAGCTATGCCATGGAGGACAATGAGCTATGTGAGATGGAGTGACCAGTGCTTATTCTAGAGTCCTCCAAGAAGCTCCTGGAAGCAGAATCCATGAGTCAGCAGTTCCAAGGACATTACTGGTGCTGCAATGTGGTGATAAATTGCTTGGTGTCCTGTCTTTAAGATAAGACAAAAACAATCTTTATGATCTGTACTTGTTTGTTACTTTACTACAGCTGCTTGTCTGTCTTTGCTATATTTCTAATAGGTTATAAAAAATCCTGGACTGGTGTTTCTGTTTCTCTTCAATTCTTCTCCAGTTATTTATAAAATTTTCAGTCATAGTTTATTTAACTCCCAATAGCTGGTAAAGACATTTTCCTCTTAACTTTTGCATGTCATATAGTTTTTTCAGTTTTGCTTATATTTTGAAGAAAATAATGTGCATTTATCTCAAAAACAAGAAAGCAGAAACTTACCCCAACCATTTTTAATGCAGGAATGATTTTTAGCCACCTCAAAAAATGCTTGCAAGCCACAGAGTCATAACTATGACTATAAGTCACGTATGTTACAATCGTACAATATGCATCCTTCAATACTTCATGTACAAGCCAGACATATTTCTAAGTATTCTTCAGGGACAGTGGTAGGAATAATTCATTTGTGCCAGTTAAATGTTACACCCACATTTCTTCACCATTTTCTTTCAGAGGATATTTTGCTAAAAGCACACACATTCTCTATTTGGTCCCAGTAAAGCACATAAAGCAAATTTTAATGACTGAAACAATGGAAAATGATGAGGTGCATAATTTGACACTCACACCAATAATATTCAGGAATGCTATAGTCTGTATTTATATCTGTAAGAATGCTTGTGTCTGTGATTTATTTTAAAAAATGTTTAGGATGTGATGGATGTATAATGTCTGTGGTATATTGTTTAAAAACAATAATAATATTTTGTTGATTTTATTATCCTAATATTTATTTAAATTTTCACTTGCAGCACTAATTTTCTACAAGTATCTGACTTTTTTTGACTGAACTTATCAGAGATGATTTATGACCATTTAACGTGGTAAATTTACTAATTATATTGTTCCATTGTGAATAAAGATAAAAAATATTATTTAAGAAGTGGATTTAGAATAAAATAGTTTTAAAAGTCTTTTTTTTTTTTTGTCATCTTTATTTTCCATATATTTCAGCAATAGCTCGGAGAGTGAAGTTATTGTAAATTTCCTTCTGCTGTAGCTTATTTGGGAAGTTGCAAATAAGAAGCAGTTATATAACTGTCTTTTTATCCTGTTTTAGAAACTGTTAATACAGTAACTATGGATAGATATATAATCTCATAGACACAAATGGAAAATGTAGCCCCATTTCAATGATTATAATAGTAACTTCATAGATAGATAAGGGCAGGCATTGTGCAACTATACAGAACAAAACAATGAAATATATGAAAAAGTGTTATGGTAATATCATTTTTATGACTTATGTACACTAACAGTTCCAGTTCTTATTCCTACATGTATATAAATTTCCGCCCCCCCCCCCCCCCCCCCCCCCCCCCAATTCTATATTGTCCTGGTTCCAGTTAGGACAGAGTTAATTTTCCTCCTAGTAGCTGGTAGGGTGCTATGTTTTGGATTAGGATGAGAAGAGCCCTGATAACATGCTGATGTTTTAATTGTTGCAGAGCAGTGTTTACACCAGGCCAAGGACTTTTCGGCTTCTCGCTGTGTCCTGCCAGCGAGCAGGCTGGGGGTGCAGCAGGAGCTGGGAGGGGACAGACCCAGGACAGCTGACCCAAACTGGCCAAAGGGGTATTCCATACCATCTGACGTCATGCTAAACAATATATAGGGGTGGCTGGCCGGGGTGGGGGGCCGGCTGCTCGGGGATAGGCTGGGCATCGGTCAGCGGGTGGTGAGCAATTGCATTGTGCATCACTTGTTTCTTACACATTATTATTATTAATACTATTATCATTATCACTATTATTATTATTGTTATTATTATATTCCTGTCTTAATAAACTGTCTTTATCTCAACTCACAGGCTTCACTTTCCTGTTTCTCTCCCTCATCCCAGAGAGGGAGGGGGGAGGGTGAGCGAACGGCTGGGTGGTGTTTAGCTGCCAGCCGGGTTAAACCACAACATATACTAATATAGATGTTAAATTTGCTGAACTGGAAGGCAGCAAGTTTAGATTTAAAAAAAAGATATGACAAAAACATTAACATGTCGTCAGATAAGAGACTGCTTTAAAGTCTTCATCTGTTCACAGAAAAGTATTTCCACAAATTTTCAGATCCTTACAAACCCCTTATCATAGATAAGGGGATATCTGTGTAGTCTCATAGACTTTTAAGTGAAACCAAGTTACAGCATTTTGCCAATGCCTTCAACATGGCAAGTCCACTTTAGATATAAAACACTCTCTGGAAGTATTTGTCTTTTTTCTTTGACTGTAGAGGGAATATTGAGATGATCGATTCATTGACTGAAGTCAAAAGGGAAGTATCCAAAGCATCACATCTAAACATGAGCATGGCTGAACTTCTGGGGGGGGTTATGCTACATCCATGAATACTGAAAATGGTATAGCCATATGGAGTTCATTTTAATGTCTCTTTTTATATTTCCTTTTGTATAATTTTGATCAACTCTAAGCAAACATTTTTCACCTGTTCACTCTTTATGCTGAAACTCTGTTTTCCTTATATTTGTGTCTGGTTTGTGATATTCTGTTCTGCTGAAACAGCTTTCTGTACTTAAGTTACACCTCTTGTCTAGTGCCCTTCAAAAGAGATTTAGAATAATGTATGTTAGCCTTGACTTTAGCAAGGCTTTAGCAAGGCTTTCGATACCGTCTCCCATGATATCCTGATAGCAAAGATGAGGAACTGTGGGATAGAGGAGTGGACAGTTAGGTGGGTTGAGAACTGGCTGACTGGCCGAGCTCAGAGGGTGGTGATCGGTGGCTCATAGTCAGGCTGGAGACCTGTGACTAGCGCCGTTCCCCAGGGGTCGGTGCTGGGTCCGGTTTTGTTCAACATCTTCATCGACGACCTTGAGGAGGGAATAGTGTCTGCCCTCAGCAAGTATGCCGATGACACAAAGCTGGGAGGAGTGGCTGACACGCCAGAAGGTTGTGCCGCCACTCAGCGAGACCTGGACTGGCTGGAGAGATGGGCAGGAATAAACCAAATGAGGTTTAATAAGAGCAAGTGTAGAGTCCTGCACCTGGGAAGGAACAACCGGATGTATCAGTACAGGCTGGGGGACGACCAGCTGGAGAGGAGCTCTGAGGAGAAGGACCTGGGGGTCCTGGTGGACGACAGGTTGACCATGAGCCGGCAGTGTGCCCTCGTGGCCAGGAGGGCCAATGGGATCCTGGCGTGCATTAAAAGGAGCGTGGCCAGCAGGTCAAGGGAAGTGATCCTCCCCCTCTACTCCGCCCTGGTCAGGCCTCACCTGGAGTACTGTGTCCAGTTCTGGGCTCCCCGGTACAAAAAAGACAGGGAACTCCTGGAAAGAGTCCAGCAGAGGGCCACAAAGATGATATGGGGCCTGGAGCATCTTCCCTATGAGGAAAGGCTGAGAGACCTGGGTCTGTTCAGCCTGGACAAGAGAAGACTGAGAGGGGATCTTATCAATGTGCATAAATACCTGAGGTGTGGGAGACAGAGAGATTTAACCAACCTCTTCTCAGTGGTTTATGGGGACAGGACAAGGGGCAATGGCCACAAGGTAGAGCACAGGAAGTTCCGCAGCAGCACGCGAAAGAACTTCTTCACGGTGAGGGTGACAGAGCACTGGAACAGGGTGCCTAGGGAGGTTGTGGGGTCTCCTTCTCTGGAGATATTCAAGGCACGTCTGGACGCCTACCTGGGCAGCCTGCTCTAAGGAGCCTGCTTTGGCAGGGGGGTTGGACCCGATGATCTCTCGAGGTCCCTTCCAACCCCTTCGATTCTGTGATTCTGTATGGAAAATACATTTGCACTTCTGAAATGGAATGATACATTTAGAATCATTAAACTAGAGAATAGTGGAGATCCAGGAAGGAGTCCACAGTAAAATATAATGGATGCTATTCAAAAAAGATGAGAATTGTACAAATCAGGTTGAGAGAAGCCAGCTTGGGGCAACCAAAGAAAATTGTGCCTTAATTATTATTAAGTGGTTTTATTAATGACCAGGATGATGAAATAGAGTGTATTCTCAACAGGTCTCTGGCTGAGACAAAATGAGGATGGGAGTAAGGGTGGCAAGAGAGTGATTGGGGCAGGGCAGAGCAAAGCAGAGATCTAGTGAGACCTGAACAAACTGGAGAAATGGGTTGACAGGAATCTTGTGAAATTTAGAAAAGACAAATGTCTTGCAACTAAGCAGAAATAATCCCATGCACTACTGGGGGTGACTTGCTGGATAGCATCTTTGCAGAAAAGGACCTGGGGACACTGGTGAACACCAAGCTGGACATCATCTAGCAGTTTCCTCTTGCAGCAAAGGTGGCCAACAGCATTCTGGGCTGCAATAGGAAGAATGTAGCTAATCGGTGTGGGAAAATGATCTTTGCCCGCTATTTCACACTTGTGAGATCCCATCTGGAGTGATGTGTCAAGTTTTGAGCTCCCCAATTCAAGAAAGATGTTGACTTACAGGAATCTATCTAAGCAAAATACCATTTTCAAAAGTATTAAGGAAGTTTAAAATGTTCTCTCTCCTTAAAAATAAGGAAAACTAGGTTTCCGGAACTCTTTTAAGGTTTAAGTTTAGATAAATTGATACTCATCTTATATTGTCTGATGGTATTTCAACCAGCTCTGAGATCTAGTTTAACTTACCACTTCCTTAATTTCAAACACTGCTGTTCTTTGCCTCGTGTTGCATTTCACAGTTGTGTGGAATTTCAAGACGCTCAGAAAAGTCATTCAGTAACTTCCTGAAATATGTCTGAAATTTGTTGTAACAACCTTTAGACAAACAACATTTACCTAATTACTTTGTTAATACCACTATTTACATTCAAAAATATGATCTCTTAGTTTTCTTGTATTGCCCCATCCAGCTGTCTGTCAATGTATACAAGCAATATAATAAACAGTTCTGTGAAGGAAACATATTTTTGCTTTGGGTCATAAAAAGAGTACTTATTTGGAATGAGTTTCTTGGAACACGTTAATACATTTTAAAAGTTTGTTGTTGTTGTTGTTTGTTTTTTGTTTTTTTTTTTTTTTTTGTGATCTATTGGTTTTGGTTAAAAAACTTTTTTTTTTTTTCTTTTTTTTTTATGTTCATGAAAGAGAAATGGGTAGAAGAGAATACAAATCCTAAGCTGCCTAAGCTGTTTCACAGGCATCACTGTGACGTCAACTAAACTACAAAATTATCATGTTAGCATAGAAATACTCACTAGGTTTAAAAATGAGACATACATGGAAAGATGTACTTTATCAAGCAGAAGTCCATAAACCAGAAGTAAGTAATGAACACATAAAAATTAAAGAAAAAAAATCAAGTCAGAACATGATTATTTATTTCCACTTCATGATTTTGATGCAAATACTTTACAGTTAAAATTCTAAAAAGCTACATTTCTTTTCGTTTCCACCTTTTAAAATGATCTATAGCATTCTAACACATCACCCTCAATTTACCATAACTGTTAAACAGAACTTTACACTACTGCTTATTATTTTATACACTTTTTTTCATAACTGAAGAAAATTAATCCAGCTTCATAAAAAACTCATTCTATGTATGCACATTATTGTTTTCTTTTGGAAAACTGGAAGATCCAGTGGTATTTTCATTTGGATATAGACCAGCTCAGAATTAGGAGTGACTTCAGGCAGCATGCCCTGGAGTATAATTATGAAACAAATAGGAAGTCTATTTCAGCTTCTTAAATGAGGGGCATTATAAAGCTGATGGTGGCAAGGCAGTGATGCAGTACAGTTATATATAACTCTGCATCCTTTCCTGTGGGGTTCACAGACAGACCTGCAGGTAAGGAACTAAAAGTTTGTGGGACAGTCTACTTTCTAACAGCTTTGAATCCTGTGCAGTAAGGACGTATGATCATTTGGTTTCTGATTGCTTGTCTCCTTTCACGGTTGAGGAAAAACACTGAAGAGTAAGGATACTTGGGTATTATATACTGTCATGGTTAGATGGGACAAAGCATGCAGTGGAATGGAAAACAGATAGGAGGAAGCATCACTAGACTGTTACTTGATGTGCAGTGTTATCTGAAATACAGTGTTGATCACTTTGTATTTTCTAATGTTGTCCTAATTTATTTAGCATAAATGTATATATATAATTTATATATATTAATGCAAAAATGTGTCAGATATCTTTAAACATTGAGATATATAGTATTTAATGGGAATGCAAGCATTTAATCTACTGTTCACAGGTTGTTTTCTGCATCATTCCAGCTAAGAAGATATGTCCTTAGGGTATGTCTTTACAGTATTCTAGAAGCAGATAAGCTGATCATGAAACTCTGTTTTTGTTAATCATTTTATGTGATATAAATGCTCAGCTGCAGTCACTTTAGTAGGAGTGATTCTTGATTAAAAACTTCTGCCAATCATAAGATTAAAATTCTTAAGGAAGTCTCACTATAAATATTCTTCATGTTTCATTTTTTTCTTAGCCAAAATTAAAATTTCTTAGTGTATTTTTTATCAACTGAATTTTTTCTCTTTCACATAATAGGAAAATTCATGAAGGCTGATTTTAAGCAGGCTAAATAGGCTGATGTTCCATGCTCTTCTGCACTACCGTAGTGCATAAGATTAGATACTGATTTCCTTTTATTAAGGCTTAGCTCAAAAACTGGGGCTTTACAAAAATGTACCACCTAGTTCAAAAAATTAAATGGCTTTAATATCCAGAGACACATGTAGTTCAGAGCTGGTGAACTAAGCTTCTGTGTCTGGAACATGTAACTTTTCCATGTGGGTTGGTATTTGAACTCCAATGCCATTTTATAGTGATACCGTAAACTCTTAACTAATAGTGATGAGGTAAAGAAAAGTGATTCTTCTGAGACAGAACTTGCTTCACAAATCTCAGGGACAATTTGGACTTGCGTTATATTTGACAAGTTCAAGTCAGAATTTCAAGCTGGAGCTAGAACACAAAGGTAAAACTGTACCTGTTGGGAGGTGGGACTGACATTTCCAGGTTCCTTTTGTTGGGCTTGATTATCAGTATATTATTATTTTTTTCTGATGACAAGAAAAGTTCACTAATATTTCTGCTGCTAAGAGGATGTTGAAAAAGCCAGCATACTTGGTACAATTTGTGCTGTCAGCTGAGGCTGTTGCTGACATTAAGAATGTTTCTAGTAGTCAAATAACCTTGAACCTGAAGTGCTAACCAGAAAAAATGCAAGTTACATAAATTACTCTACAGTGTTTAGACACATGATGTACTCTGCCAAAGAGGAGGTACCAGTTAATACGGTGAAGAAAAAATCCTATAACTGAAGGCTACGGGGAGGACATGGAACAAATTTGTTTAAAATGTCAGAGAGGTCAGTTTGATTCATTAATAAGCTATGTGAGAGCAGTTTTTTATAGGTGGCTGAATGATGAGTATACCACAGAATAATTTCATCAAGTATTTGCTTTTGTCACTCCATTCTCTTAGTGGAATTATGTCCTATATGTGAGGATGGATATTGAGTAAAGCAGTACTTTAAGCAGACAAAACAACAACAACAAAGTGTACGAACTTTAAAACACAGTTACCTGTGCAGTGGAAAAGCAAAACACAGTTTTATCCCTAAATTCATAGGGAAGATTCCATAACATGCTGTTCACCTAATTTGTTTTTATTTCACAGATAGAACAGGCTGAAGCCTCATTACTTCTGTTCTCACACTTGGTGTCAGGAGCTAGATCCTGTTAAACAGGCATCAAATAGGCATGTAATAAAGAAGGCTAAGGATTGTGATGTTCAGTTCTAGAATACCTTTAAACTAAAGCATCCAGCTCATTTGGTGAAAATCAGTGCTGGCTTTGGCACCTAACTGTGAGAGTGTCATTGCCTAGACGGGCTTTCCTAAAAGGAGCTGACAAAAAGTAAAGGGATGATGAGGTTACCTCAGGCAGATAGACTGCAGGGAAAAACATAAAAAATAAAAAAAATTGAAGAAAACTGAAGTTCTACCCCTCTGGGGACCTTCAATGGTGTATAAAAATTTACAGCATTCACTGAAACTCAAATTAAGAAGCTGAAACCTCTTCTCTCATGTACATATATTGCCTACCTATTGGCTAGAATACTCATCCCAAGAGTGGGGGATTTAGCTCAGAAAGCATACCCACAAACTCTGCAAGAGAAGAGGAAAAATGTTTTTCCCTATATTTATTCTGTGCTCCTATTCTCAGCACATTTCATAGACTCTTGGACTTCCATTATCAAACACTGTACAAGAGGCGGGAATGAATCAAAATAATTTATTTTCATAGACTTTGTTATGGTAAAATAAATAGATGGACAAATGAATGACTGAATAAATGAATGAATGAATGAACACATTTTTATGTTTGTCTTAATATTTTTCTAATGTTTCTTGTGGCTTTAGTATGTGTGACAGGCCACAGTCATTTGATATTATCCGCAGAACTGTGATTCTAAGTAAAAAGGATCAACTTTTTTTTTTTTTTCCTTCGTCTTTCCAAGTTGATTTGAGGCTTTCTCAATCAATTTCTTCCTTTGTATGTTAATGTATTGTAAATGGTTGTAGTCTATTAAATCACTGTAATTGGAAATAAACTATGATGAACCAAGGAAGAAGATGAAGGCAGAGATTCAGTCACAGTTGTAGATGCAGTTACTCTAGATAATTCAAGCAATGGTAAAGTTCCTGTATCTTGCTTAAAACTTTGGTCAGTTCCTTTTCCCTAACATCAGTAAAAGAACAGTTAGGATTGGGCTTCATAGATCTGAAGAATTTGCCCTCTTTTTCTAAGGAATAAGTTCATTAACATTTCAGTAACATTCCACCTCCTCCAATGCATCTTACAAGAATAAACTGACAATTCATACGACCAGTTCTGTATTAAGGGTTTTCAGTTTTAATGTTGTGTCATAGAAAATACAGTCTTCAGAGACTACGATTAAATTCAGACTTACTAGTCTGACAGTTTGTTCCTCTAGAAAAGACACGAGAGGTTAAGCAGTTTCTAATGATACTGATCTTACCCACTGCGGAAAGGGCAAGTTTCCTATCTCAATAAAACAAAGACTAATAATGTTAATAAAATTCTTGCTAAAGTGATACCATGCAATTACAATGAACACAAGAGATGTCTCTTGAGCAAAATTTGCCATTTTCTTTCCAAACAATCTCTTCCAAATATCCTGGTAAAAAAAAGATTCTCCTATGGGATTTATATATATCTATATCACCCAGGAACTTGAATTTCTTTGAAAATTACAGGTATTCATCTGCTGGAAAGACGTTTAATTTAGATACTTATATTCCCAGTGGCTGATACCTGCTTAAGATATATATATGTGTCAGTGACTTATTTATATATCCAGCCTTAGCAGTAGAGCACATGGCATAGCTGAATTACTGAATCAATACTATCATGTTGTAGTGTTATTAATTTGGCTTAGGTCTTTCAATCATGTGCAGACTTTGGCACTTATGTGAAGTATAGCTGAGTTTTTAGTTCAGGATATAATCTAGATTTTGAATGCAGGATATAATCTAGATTTTGCTGTTGACTCTTCCTCATCTTGACTGTCTACTTTCTTTGTGCCCGAAAGAGATGAATGCATATGTACATTTGCTGTCTACAAGGAATTAAATTTTGCTGTGCTTCAAAGATGTATAAATATAATTTTCCTTATTTTATTTTTATTCATGAGAGTTAGGATTAATTAATACTTGTATGCAAAAAACTTTTCTATGGAGTAGAAAATGACATTCATAATTATATCAAATGGATTGTTCATAGTATTGTGGCTTTTGGGTTTGTGCTATAAAATGATATAAACATTTCTGTTGTATTTATGTATCCACAGTTACATGTAATGCTTTACAAAATTAAATGGCTTTATGCCATTTTGGTTGCAAACATTAATTTTTCAATGCCAGCTTTATCTTTAGGGACTGATACCTTTAGTTTGTGTTTGCATTTTTCAGCCAATACTATTTAAAAGATTCATAGATTCACTTTCACACACACACTTAATTTTAATGACCAGCTAAGTTACATCAAGATAATCTGTGCAGGGAAAAAATCCATATTTGTACATTAGGTGTATTTTTGTACTAATATCCTTTTTAGTAAAAAGACAGAAATAATATAAAATATCCATTAAAAAAAAAAAAGAGCTTTTGAAGTGAAGATTTACATTTATACCATCAGAGCTGAAGGTAATGATAACGAAATACTCCTGCTATTTCAAAATGCACTTGCAATAATGTGGTTTATTCATGCTCTATATGCTACATGAATACAATAAATGTACTGTATCAGATCTCATTAAACTAAGCCTTCAAGCCTAGCTACCTGAAAATGTAAAGGAGCACAGAAATTAAATTATTTATAATTTTTCACTAGAATAAATATTTAGATTCTAGGTCTTTGTGTTTTTAGGACATTTTTATGAAAATTGTTAATATGACATTGGAATATAAGATGGTCAAATGCAGAGGTTATTATGTCATTAGATTATAGACATAGGGTTGCATGAGCAAATTCTCCCACGCTAACCAACTGTACTAAAATTTTTATTCTGCCTATGTAAAATATTAATTGCTGAAAAATATATATAATAATTTCCTTGGGATTAAATAGTAAATGCTATCATGCATCATTACATGATCAGGAAGCAATCCTTTCAGAAGTTAAACAGCAGTGCATACTGGTTTACTATAAATTTTACTGTGAGTGCTTTAAGCATATTGCAAATCAGATCACTGCAGATTAATGATAAGCACAAAGTGTTTCTTTTCTGAAAAGACTCCTTACATTATATGAACAAGAATCTGCCCAGAGCAGCTATGGTGATTTTGAATGGAGATGAGGGCTAAAACCTCAGCTATTGTAAACCATATTTCAGAAAACAGACAGGTTCAGGAAGAGTTTGGTTGTCAAGAAACCACTGCTGTTTAGTCTTTCTTTGTCTATAGTGGTAAAAATTACATTATTTTTCTGGATGGAGCCTGAGACCACATCTTCTGTATGATGTACCAGAGAAGCAAGTACGACAAATCCTCTTTTCACATGGTTTTCCCAAATACTCTAGGTAATGAATAATTATTGGTTATTAATTAATATTATATATGAAAACCAATATAAAGAGGTACTGTAAAATGATTTTTTGTGTTATTATCAATGAGATTTTAATGACTTAAAACTCAACATATCCTATAACTCATACTGCTAGAAAGTACCCTTATTCACCTACTCTTTTCTGTACATTCTATGGATTTTAATATGTCTAAGAGACATAAAATAAATCCAAGCCTATGGCCAGGAGTGAAATTCCATTAACGGTCTCTGAAAAGAAGGGGATTCCTTACTCTGTTATGAACAGGACCAGAACACAATGTATTAGTACAAATTTATCTGTTTTCTCCAAGATGGACTAAGTTACTAAAAATAATCATAATTCTATCAGTTTCAACCTCAACACTGCCCTCTAGGTATTGTTCTTATAGGGCATTTATATACCATACAGAAATTCTTCTAATCTCCTGGGACAGAGAGCTGCTTCTTACAAACATTTCTTAGTACTCTACTGCTGACTAGCAGTAAGTCAACAGGAATCACTCAACATTTGTCTAGAGTGTTTCAAATTCAGTTATTAAATTTATGGGTTACTTCTGCTGCTCTGTTTGAACATCATCTTTATAATCTACCAAAACATATCTTAAATTTTAACCCTTCCAAACTATGGGAAATGAAAAATAGAATCCCAATTTGAATTTTGAGCTGTTCTCTGAAATATATGATGCTGTCATTAAAAAGTCAATGTCTGACAAAAGTTAACAAATACATACTGGTATCTGAAATAGCTGTAGTAATTCAGATGCCAGTGCTTCCTACAACAGAATAAATTTTGACATTATATATGTGATTGATGTGTGTATATGTGCTGGGAATTCAACAGAAAATCATGTCCTGAAATGTAAGAAAATCATTAGCAGAAAAAATAATATAGACAACTGTTAGGTTGCTTATCTTTTGCATTTCTTTGTGTTTACTTCCTTTCTTTGCTTTCTCCCTGGGTGAAGAGATAGGGAAAAAAATTACAAACACAAGACAAATATTAAAACTATTGGTGGAATGGCTCTTTTTTGCACATAAAATATATTTTAAATATCAAGGGAATAAATTTTAGACTGAAGGTTCAATGAGAAAATAAACATATTTTTTGTCAGCAATTTTAAAAAGGGGGAAAACAAGAACTGACTTAACAAATAGTTTTTACCTTCATATCTTTGTCCATATTTTGATATTCAGTCATGTAGCCTTCTAATATCCATCTGGGTCAGACTGTCTATTTAGCTAGGTATCATTTTTTTTGACTAGTTAGGAAGAGTATGTGAGCATTGTTGTCTTTACACGTGTAGTCCTGTAACCAAGTTGTTTTGGGAGGGATATTCCTGCTACTCCTCCTTAGTATCTGTGCATGAATCTGCTGTTCAATAATCTGATCCTTCCATTCTACTCAGCATTAGTAAGGTTCATGGGATTATTCCTCCATAGGTGCAGGACTCTGCACTCGCCTTTGTTGAACTTCATGATGTTCCTCTCTGCCTAACTCTGCAGCCTGTCTCTCTGAATAACAGCACAGCCTGGTGTATCAGCCACTCCTCCCAGTTGTGTATCATCAGCAAACCTGCTGAGAGTTCCTTCATGAACAACACTGAAAATAGCGCTTGGAGGGAAGCTTCTTATTTTGTAGAAAAAAAATAGTCAAAATAGTAGCTGATCTTTTCAGATCTTCATTGAAAACAAACAAACAAAACAAAGAGAAAACATGCATACAAGAAAGAATTGCTGACAAATTCTCTTTTTTTTTTACCTTTGCTGTGATTCTCAGAACCTCATAAAGAGGAGGTTGAGTAAATTAGGTGTGGTGGTTTTACCCAACTGTGAAGCTGAGCTCCACTATAACCACTCTCTCACCCTCCTCAAAGGAAAAGGGGAAGGAAATATGATGAAAAGGACTCAAGAATTGAGATAAGGACAGTGAGATCATTCAACAGTTATCGTCATGGACAAAACAGGCTCAGAAAAATGATTATATTAATTGATTACCTATTACTAACAAGCTACAGCAGTAAGAAAAACAACAACAACAAATTAAATCCACCTTCTTCCCATACACTCTCTTCTACCTCCTCCAGCAGCACAGGGGAATGGGGGCTTGTCCTGGTTTCAGTTAGGACAGAGTTAATTTTCCTCCTAGTAGCTGGTAGGGTGCTATGTTTTGGATTGGGATGAGAAGAGCGCTGATAACATGCTGATGTTTTAATTGTTGCAGAGCAGTGCTTACACCAAGCCAAGGACTTTTCAGCTTCTCGCTCTGTCCTGCCAGCGAGCAGGCTAGGGGTGCAGCAGGAGCTGGGAGGGGACAGACCCAGGACAGCTGACCCAAACTGGCCAAAGGGGTATTCCATACCATCTGACGTCATGCTAAACAATATATAGGGGTGGCTGGCCGGGGTGGGGGGGCCGGCTGCTCGGGGATAGGCTGGGCATCGGTCAGCGGGTGGTGAGCAATTGCATTGTGCATCACTTGTTTCATACACATTATTATTAAGTATACTATTATCATTATTATTATTATTGTTATTATTATATTCCTGTCTTAATAAACTGTCTTTTTCTCAACTCACAGGCTTCACTTTCCCGTTTCTCTCCCCCATCCCAGAGAGGGAGGGGGGAGGGTGAGCGAACGGCTGTGTGGTGTTTAGCTGCCAGCCGGGTTAAACCACAACAGGGCTGCAGTCAGTCTATAACACTTCATCTCTGCCGATCCTTCATGGTCACTCTCTGCCCCTGCTCCACGTGGGGTCCCTCCCACGGGGTGCCGTCCTTCCCAAACTGAGCCTGCGGGGGCTTTCAACAGGCAGCAGCTCTTCAACAACTGCTCCAACATGGGTCCGTACCCCGGGGTCCATCCCCCAGGAGCCAACTGCTCCAGCACGGGTCCCCCATGGGCAGCAGCTCCCCCCAGACCCCCTGCTCCTGCGTGGGCTCCTCTCCACAGACTGCAGCTCTGGCCCGGGGCCTGCTCCTGCGGGGGCTCTCCATGGGCCGCAGCCTCCTCCAGGCCACATCCACCTGCTCCACCGGGGCCTCCTTCACGGGCTGCAGTGTGGAGATCTGCTCCATGTGGGACCCATGGACTGCAGGAGGACCACCTGCTCCACCAGGGGCCTCTCCACAGGCCGCAGATGAACTTCTTCACCTCCTGCCCTCCTTGTGCACTGACCTTGGGTTCTGCAGGGCTGGTTCTCTCTCCCAGCTGCTGTCACGCAGCAGTTTTTTCCCCTTTCTAAAATCTGCTCCCACACAGGTGCAAACAAAATTGCTTATTGGCTTGGTTCTGGGCAGCAATGGGTCCCTTTTGGAGCTAGCTGAAAATGGCCCTTATCTAACATGGGGCAGTTGCTGGAATCTTCTCACTGAAGCCACCCTTGCAGCCCCCCACTATCAAAAGCTTGCCAGATAAACCCAATACATTATATTACAGAAATAAGCTCCTCCAAAATCAACACCATTATATTACTCTGCATGACAGCATTGTGGTTATTCCTCAGGTGCTGAAATGATGGAATAAAATTTCTTTCCTCTCTTTTTAGGTTTTGCATATTACCAGTAAACATCAGGAAAGTCTATTTTGTGAACATACAAGTTTTAAGTGTGGATTCTCAAGTTGTTCCAACAAGCTTCAAGCAGGAAATTTTCCACACCAAAACAGAATTAAAAATATTGTAACACTGAAATATGATTGAAAGAGTGTCAAGTGTACTACTGCAGAGTATTAGTTGTTAATAATGTATCTCCATTCATAAATTTTGTATCTTGTTCTTTGCCATGGTGAAAAATAGTAGAATCTAACAAATTCTTGATCCTTTTTTTATATGATGCTTACTTACTTTACAGGGTGTTCATGAATGAAACTCACCATCAAGACATATAAATGCTTATAAAAAAGGCTCACTTTGCTTAGAACAAACTGTAGGATGTAAGAAAGACTAGCCTACCTCTGTTAGGCCTGACTGGAATATCTGTTAGACAGAAATCTGTTTTTAATTCGAATTGACTGGCAACAAATTAATTCACTACACCTATGACAACAGTATCAAAGTATTATAGGACATAAAACTGTTTGTTACAGGGAGAGCTTTTATTTTCAAAGTTTCCTAGATACTCCCTATTAATAAATAAAGTGAATATGAATGGCAACACAGTGATCTTAACTCAGAAGAAGATAATAGTTATGTCTATAGTGACCGAATCAAGCACTGTGCTACTTTATGTAAGTTTCACAGTATCTAGAGGCAAATGCCAGTTGTGAGAGCTAAAGAGTTTATACATATACACTGAGGAGATTGCTTATGGGCAATTTTCTTTGAATATCCAGAAAATGAAATTAGATGCACACATAGCATTAAATATCTAAAGGCATAGTTTCTCTGGTTAGAAGATCCTCTTAGAAGGATCCTGAAGGATGTCACTAGTATTTTCTTCTGTCAGAATGAGTCATCAGATTGTACTGGAAAATTTAAATATGTCTGGCATATGTATGAATATGGTACACTGAAGCTGTAGTAAAATCTGTTGGTTACAGAGGGCTTTCAATGTCTTTTTTTCTCATTGCACTTTACCAAGCTGATTATGTGGCTAGATATTTGCACATGATAACCTCTTCATTTTCTTGTTCATCTGAAAAGTTTGTTAAGGGCTTTTGGGAATAGTGTCCTTTTGCTTTGACAAAAGTTTTATGACCTGTTGCATAGAGTTTTGCAACAGGTATTTCTTTGCTTCGGCTGTACTCAGCAGCACTAGGTAGCAAGCAAAATGGAGCCTGATCTTACTGATTTCATTGCCCCTCTTGGAAATACTCTGTGCTTTATTATACAGTATTGCAAAAGATCATTTTATACACAAATACTTATGCAAGCACCTTTTGGAAGAACAAAAATGTCTCATACGTGGCCATAGCTAAGAAGCATGAAAATTAATTAAAACAAACACTAAGAAACGTCAGGGATACATTCTCAGTGTTGAAATGTGTTTGTTGTTTGTTTTTTTTTTTTTTTTCTTTTGTGAATGACAGGGAGCGGTGGGGGGAAGGGGGGTGGGGGGAGGGTGTGTGTGGGGTTGCCCTGGCAAGAAATTCCTGTAATTTGGTTTTAATAACAGTTATTTCCATACTTGCATGAATTACTTTTAATTGCTGTGTAGCTGATTGTTAATGGAATGTATCATTTTAACAGTTATTCCTTATTCTCAGTACTAAGTACTTATTCTCTGTGTATGTTAGAAATGATGTGAATGAAATACAATTAAAATAAATACAATGACTAAAAAATAATAATTTTTAACATTTGCATGCAGTATATAAGTATGCTGCTTAGAAAAGAAGATCAGTATTCTTATAATTACGTCATTTGGGGCAGTAAATCCATATTTTAGAATGAAATAGCCTTGCTTTTCAAAAAAATTTGAACACAGAACTTCTAGTGGTTGACAGTTATATCAGAAAGTCAAACCAAAATCAGTCAAATTTTCAGAATGTCTGGAATTTCTCTGAAAAGTTGATAGATTCATTTAGATGCCTATATAAGGATTTAATTTCCTTTGAAAGCGCTATCTTTTGACCTCAGTATTGTGTCTGAGACCCTACTGAGAATAACTGGCTTGGAGAAAAGTGGAATTCATGGCCTGATAAGTCCATGACATTCTGCTACTGCCTGTGTGTGAAATTTAATGGCTTGTGACAGGTCAATTAAAGCTAAGAAGCTCATGATTTGTGTGACAGATTGGTTGTTTATAAACTGAATTGATACGTGTACATAATGTAATCATTTGCATAGTTAATTTATTATTGTTGTGAGCATTACAGTGGCTTGTGTAAATTATACCAGTTTGCTGTTCAAATTAAAATTGATATTGATGGATTTGTTTTGACTTTGCACAGGTTGGCCCTGACTAGAAATTTGTCTGGATGCTACTCTTTGTTGTCTGGAGTCAGATGACAGTGTGACTGCATGTCAGGTCTGAGGACATAAGTCAGTGGAAGCAGGCAAAACTGCTTAGCTCTTGATACTACCAGAGTTCAAATTTCTGTTCATGGCTCTGGAAGAAGATGGATGAGTAAGAGAAAGGTTAGGCAGACCACCTCTGTAGTTCAGTGTTCAGGGCTATCACCAATGGATGCTGGGCAGTTAGCAAGTACATGTATTCAAGCTTTATAAGTATTTGTTTCAGGTACAACAGATTCAACAGAAAAGAATGACAGGAATCTATGTCCAAAACACTGATGGTTAGTGCAATTTACTGGAATGTGTCTGAGTAAAATTTATGGCTTTCTACAAAGGATAACTTTAAACAAGTTGGCTATTTTTATTCTGAAACCATTATAGTTGCTGTAACACTGCATATAGTGAAATGCATCCTTATATTTTCTTTCTTTCTTTCTCTTTCTTTCTTTCTTTCTTTCTTTCTTCTTTCTTTCTTTCTTTTTCTCGTCTTTTCGTTTTTTTCTTTCTTTTCTTTCTTTCTTTTTCTTTCTTTCTTTCTTTCTTTCTTTCTTTCTTTCTTTCTTTCTTTCTTTCTTTCTTTCTTTCTTTCTTTCTTTCTTTCTTTCTTTCTTTCTTTCTTTCTTTCTTTCTTTTTTTCTTTCTTTCTTTATTTTCCTTCCTTCCTTCCTCCCTCCCCTCCTTCCTTCCTCCCTTCCTTTCCTTTCTTTTTCTTTCTTTCTTTCCTTTCCTTTTTCTTTCTTTTGTCTCTCCTCTCCTCTCCTCTGTCTCTCCTCTCCTCTCCTCTCCTCTCCTCTCCTCTCCTCTCCTCTCCTCTCTCTCCTCCTCTCCTCTCCTCTCCTCTCCTCTCCTCTCCTCTCCTCTCCTCTCCTCTCCTCTCCTCTCCTCTCCTCTCCTCTCCTCTCCTCTCCTCTCCTCTCCTCTCCTCTCCTCTCCTCTCCTCTCCTCTCCTCTCCTCTCCTCTCCTCTCCTCTCCTCTCCTCTCCTCTCCTCTCCTCTCCTCTCCTCTCCTCTCCTCTCCTCTCCTCTCCCCTCTCCCTCTCTCCTCCCCTCCCCTCCCCCTCCCCTCCTCTCCCCCTCTCCCTCCCCTCCCCTCCCCTCCCCTCCCCTCCCCTCCCCTCCCCTCCCCCCCCCTCCCCTCCCCTCCCCTCCCCTCCCCTCCCCTCCCCCCCCCCTCCCCTCCCCTCCCCTCCCCTCCCCTCCCCCCCCCTCCCCTCCCCTCCCCTCCCCTCCCCTCCCCTCCCCTCCCCTCCCCTCCCCCCCTCCCCTCCCCTCCCCTCCCCTCCCCTCCCCTCCCCCTCCCCTCCCCTCCCCTCCCCTCCCCTCCCCTCCCCTCCCCTCCCCCCCCTCCCCCCTCCCCTCCCCTCCCCTCCCCCTCCCCTCCCCCTCCCCTCCCCTCCCCTCCCCCCCTCCCCTCCCCTCCCCTCCCCTCCCCCCCTCCCCTCCCCCCCTCCCCTCCCCTCTCCCCTCCCCTCCCCTCCCCTCCCCTCCCCTCCCCTCCCCTCCCCTCCCCCCCTCCCCTCCCCTCCCCTCCCCCCTCCCCTCCCCTCCCCTCCCCTCCCCTCCCCTCCCCTCCCCTCCCCTCCTCCCTCTCCCTCCTCTCCTCTCCTCTCCTCTTCTCCTTCTTCCTGGTATATAACTATTCTAATTTATATATCTAATGTTGACTTTTCCAGTTGAAGAGTTAAGCCTATGTGTTTCTCTTAGGTATGCTGTTCAGTGTTCATACATAGATATCATAGATAATTTTCCATTTAAGTTAGTATAGGTATTAATGAACTCTTTCCAGAGTCTACATGAATTTTGCAAAGACTCATAAATCTGTTCTGAAACAACAGAGATATTTTGTGGGTAGTTTGGGGAAAAACGGGTAGAAGTGTTGGTAGACTTCTGGTATGCTGTTTAAAAGGTAACTTACTATTTTACAGTTGGCTTAAGTTAAATTTACTCTGTCTGCTTCTGACAAGGGCTCCTTCCTGTTCTCATTCTTGCATATCAGCACTTGCATTCAGATGACTCGGATCCCTTTGCTATTTATGCATTTATTTCTTTGTTTTGATAGTTTATTTATTTTTCCCAGGATTAGTTTTTCAATCTTAGCTGATCTTGACTCTGTAGGGATATATGATTGCTAGCATTGCTTGAAGAGAGGCAGCAAAAACTATAGCTGAGAAAAGTGAGAGTGTTATTTTGACAAAAAGGCAGCCTTGGTCTAGTTTAAGCTAATAATGAAGCAGTACCCTAATATGTACTTGGGACTTGCCCTTCGTATTCAGATAACAGTAGCCAAGTCCAAACTCTTAATTTGTGTACAGTGTCATTAAAGCATCTCATCAGTCTGAGACCCTGCCACATTTTCCTACTCCTTTATTATCCTTTTATTAAGCAGGTGTAATGAGACATACAATGGTCAACACCTTCAAGGTACTCAAGGAATAAAGCAATGTAACCTGTTGATCATGCTTGTTAACTGCAGTTTCATGTTGTGATCACATGAAGTAATGGCTTTCAAAATGCTTCTGCAGGGTATGCAGGGTCTTTCTATTAACCTATAATACACTTATTATGTGTCAGCTCCTCTGTTTTGCTTGCTCTCTCATGAATGTAATCTTTCAGTTGATGCCAGTGGCAACTTCTGAGCTCGTGTTTCTTGTTGTAAGTGGGAGGCAGTTACTGACAGGATGTCATCTCTTGGAGTTCATTCCTTACCGTGACTCATTAAAGCCTACTGTACCTTCTGCAAATACTAGAAAGTTTACCTCTTCCCCCATGTGCCATTTAAAAATATATATTTTTGCTAGTTAATATCTGGGAAGTAATGCAAGTTGAGCAGCCATTTCTATTGCTACAAATTTTAATTAATGAGATTGTGCCAGAGAGATGAGTGTCTAGAAAAAAATAGCATTTATATTACGTATACACAATATATTTGCTTTTAGATGAAGAAACAACAGTCAGGGTTTGCTCATATTTTTTCTGTAATAAATAAAAATACATACCCTATGCAGTAAAATAGAAGCCTGATTGATTTTTCCATTTCTTAGAGTGCTTTCTACTCTTATTCATACAAATGCAAATAAAGAGTAAGTTCAGTGGAGGGAGTGTGATAGGAAAGAATGTACCTATATATTTGGTCAAATTGCATATACTTCCTAATACATCTAAATAAGTAAACAACACACAAGTCAACTACAACACTCTAGTTCACTTCAGACAAATGGAATACTAAATACTAGAAAATGGAAACTTTCAAAATAGCACCTACAAATTGCTATAATCAATTTTAAGCCATCTTTAGCTTTCCTAAGCACACACAAAAAGAAAAAAAAAAAAAAACCAGAAAAAAGCTTGTGGATTTTAATAGTCTGTCAGTATAAATCAGTTTAATCATAATTATGATTATATATATGATATATATAATATAAATCAGTTTAATCATAAGGTAATTCAATGTTACATTTCTTTCAAAATAAAACAAATGAAATCACATGGTAGCTTTGAATTTGAGGTGGATCTGAGGTGGATTTTTCAGTAATACACAGTAGATGTATTCCACAGAGATTAGAATCTCTACTAATGGTTATAAATGATTATTAAGGCAATTTTTGCATTAATCAAAACATCAATAAATGTACATAAATAAATGAGACAAAGAAGTATCTGCCTATACTGCCCATAACTACATCACACAATTCCACTGGATTTTAGCAGAAATCTTCTTCTACTGCTTTTTTTTTTTTTTTTTTCTTCAGTTCCCTGTATGACTTTTGTCTGTTTTGAATTCAAATTCTTGATCTATTAGCTTATTCAAAAAAAAAAAAAAAAAGTTAACAATGTCTTCTTAAGGACTCTGCAAGATAGGTTTTCTATGACCCTAAGGATTAAAAGGATAGTTGAGTATGCACAGAGACTCTGAAAGCCCATATTCTAGTTTCACATCTTATTGATCACAGAATGAACTTACACAGGTCCCCAGTTGCAATATGGGGATTCGTCATTCTAAAAATGATTTGAAATGGGAGATGTATGCAAAAGTTGTGGATGAGTCAAGACAGGAGCTTATCATGAGCTGTAGCCTGTAGGCGTCAATGTTCATATTTGTAAATTAAAAGTGAATCTAACAATCTTCAAAAAGGAAACAGAATAGCACAGCAAATGAGCCATGCCTGAATAAAATTTTGTATTGGCATTATTATATTAATCAAAGCAGTAACTAAAATAGTCTAAGTTTTAGTCTATATTTTACTATCTAATAACATAGGTTCATGGTATGTTTTAATCATAATTTCAGTTAAAATTTTAGAATTTAATATAGAAAAAAATATATTTTTTTTCTTTGTCACTTTATTGGTCAGTTGTGTTAGGAGCTACCAAATCCAGTAACCCAACAGATAAGAGGCTGCCATGCCCCCATGTTCAGACAGCAGTGTGGCTGAGCGTGTGTTCCTGATAGACAGACAGACACACACACACACACACACACACACAAGTATCCCCCCAGTACGTGACCTTCGACACCCAGCCTACCCAGCCCCTGGCCTCTGGGACCCTGTCTCTCCCAGCTACACAGACACAGCTACACAGACACAGAGCTGCAAATGGTTCTCTCCAGTAACTGGACCAGACACACAAGGCTTACCAGGAGCCAGGCCCCGGACCCAACAGATTCCTCATTCATGGGCTCCTGTAATCCCACTCTTGATGCTGGCATCAACCCCCCACCTCTCCCCCCCACCCCCACACTCACACACACACCAACAGCAAAATAAAGAGTCCTCACCCAGGACATGAATCAGAAATCGAGTCCGATGAGAGGGCAGAATGTGCTGATCGGGTGCAAGGCACTGTGTACCGAGCAGCAACTCTTAACAGGTGATTGGCCCTTTTCATCCCCTTGTCCTTCCATTTACCAAAACTTTCCCTTCCCCAAACAACCTCAGTCCTCCCTAAACATCCCATATTCAGACCCAAAATGCTCTTCCCCAGCATCCCATGATGAATCCCTGTCCTGGTTTTGGCTGGGAGTTCATTTTCTTCCTAGTAGCTGGTATGGTGCCCTGTTTTGGATTTAGGAGAAAGATAATGTTGATAATGCCAATGTTTTAGTTGTTGCAAAACAGTGCTTACAGTGGGTCAAGGACTTTTCATCTTTTTTTCAAGGACACTGGGGGCACACAAGAAGCTGGGAAGAGACACAGCAAGGACAGCAGACCCAAACTGGCCAAAGCGATATTCTATGTCATGCGACATCATGCTGAATAATAAAACTAGAGGGAGTTTGCTGGGGGATGGGAAGGGGAGGCTGCTGCAGCTAGGGCCTGGCTGAGTATAAGTCAGCTGGTGGTGAGTAATTGCATTGTGCATCACTTGTTTTGCGTATTCTCTCTCTCTCTCTCTCTCCTTTCTCCCTCTCTTCTCATTCCTATTAAGCTATCTTTACCTCAACCCACAGCTTTTACTTTATTTCTCCTGATTCTCTCCCCCATCCCACTGACAGGGAGTGAGCAAACAGCCGTGTGGTGTTTAGCTGCCTGCCAGGTTAAACCATGACAGTCCCATACCCCTGGGCAGTGGTCCTCCTTGGTCTATGAGGTGTCTGTGGAGTCATCCCCACTGTCTCCTGTTGTGTGGTGTCCCCCAGTCTCTGGGGCTGAGGGTACCCTGGGACAGATCGAGAGGGCCCAAGGCAGTAGTTTTTGTACCTGAATGGGCCATTGGGGTTCCTCCTCACCATTGTGCTTCTGTGCTCCTTCAAGCAAGTGGAGATGAGACTTTAATCACATAACCTATCAAGCTGAATCCTGATAATTCCTGTATCCCATAAATATCTCAATTATGCATTAGCATGACATTTTTAAGTAGCTGATCAATTTCACATAGTCAAAAACAATCTCTACACAAAAACTCACCCAAACATCTCTGTGACATCTTCAATATGCCTAGAATTAAACAATATAATTAAGTATTTTAAACCAAGTTTGGAATTTGTAATGAGATGATGGACAAGTGTTCTTCCATTCCTTGTAATGATTTTATAAGACCATGACACAACTAGCTGATTATATTAATAATTATTGTTAATATTTTATTTAATACATATTTTAAAAGTTTCCACCTCATTTTTCTAGTTCTGAAAAAATGAATTTTCAATGAAAATGAGATTTATTTTTTTTTAAGTATCTCTAAGACAGACCTTTTCAAAATGCTTCTTTAAGAAGCTAACATCAAACCAAACGATTACAAAGATTTTTACGAAATGCATAACTATTCATTTTACATAGAGTTTGTTGGCATTTTTTTGTTTGGTTCTTTTTGTTTTTAATGTCCATTTAATACTACGCAGGGAAAAAATGTCAAAGGGCACAATTACTGTTCTGTTGGTTTTTGTTTGTTTTTTTTTTTTTTTTACTTTATTTTGTTGTACCTTATTTTGCTTTATTCTAATTTATTTTTTATTTGTTAAGGATAAAATGTCCTTTAGGAAACACACAGATTTTGAGGCCTAAGGCAGACTTAAAAATTAAATACTGTATTTATTTTACCTGTCCTGTAGGTAATTACACTACACATACACAAGTTTTCTTGTTTACTTTTTTTTCTTCTCCTTTTTTCCCCTGTGATTTCAATGCTTTTAAAATATCTTTATTTCATTTTAATCACAAACAGCCAAACAGTTCAGGATCTGTCTGTAGTTTTGCTGTTATTATTGAATTGATCTTCATCTTTTACTTACTATTTTCCTAACTAATCCAAATCTTGTATTTTGGAAAGTGTTGCTTTTTAATACTGAAATTTGGGTTTAATTTTGTCTTTAATATCCATGAATGTCACTGGAAACTAGAAGAATGCATCCTTTATCTAATGACAAAGTTATTGAAATCAATGTAAAAAACAAAAACAACAAAACCACTCAGAGGTGTGACAGAGCATAATTTGAATATTTTTTTTCTTTACACATTGTCAAGGAGAATAAATTCTTCTTTGTTTAACAATGGAAGTTATATTGTTACAGTGATCTGTAATTAACTTGATGAATACATGAATACATGAAAAAATCTTAAATCTTTGAGACTTTTAGAATAATAGACTGGTCTTCAGGATACATAGTTTCATCTAATGTAATTGTTATTGAATCTAAACTACCACCAGAAGATTCATTCCCTGGTTGCTCACCATTTTAAATAATTCCATTATCATGAGTTGCTCTTCATTGAGAAGACCTATAGAATAAAACCAATGCATCACATTTCACAGAAATAGGTTTTAATAGGATTGTTAGCTTTACTTCATCCTAACCTTCTGTACACAGTTGACTTACTCTCAGTATGATTTTCATCTCTGTAGCATAATACTCCTGAAAATATGTTCATACTGAGAAAGACTTCAATATGCAAATCTTTGATTTTCTTTAACATTGATATCTTGAATCTTATTGAAAGTTTCTTAGAGACAAAATAATTTATGAAATAAAATATACTGGTTTGATTGTTTTTGAATAGTTGTTCCTATTCCGTATAACACTTTTCTGATGATTATCCTAAAATACAGATATTAATTGCCAGGAACACTGGCTCAAGTGTGTAGATCTACAATGTTATAAACTCCAAGAAAAAGAATCCTTGACTCTTTGCTTCACCATACAGTTACTTACACTTCACAGTATGACCCCTTCCTACTGCTCTGTCTTATGTTTGACTGTAATAAAGCGTATTCCTGTTTGTTTATGATAATTTAACCAAAATACTTTTGTTAGCTCTACAACAATAACTGGTATTCCTTTTCATTAGTTGGTTTGCATTTGTCCATGTCTACAAACTCTTCTATCAAAGATTGCAAATTATATTCTGACAAAACCTGATTCCCCCAAAACCACAATATAACTTAATGCCTTTTAGGGTGGTGAGTTTTTCCTCATGTGCAGACATATAATTATAGATATAGATGTCAATAGACAACTCAACTAGAGCTCTTTGCCTACTGTAGTCAGTGGAGAGCCAACCAATAGTCAGTGGACTTCAGGGAACTATTCAGCTGACCAACGTAGATATCAAATTCAGGTTAAGAATAAGTAGCTTTTTAGAATCTATTGGCTGCAATGACTGGGTTTTGTTGACTATAATGAGTGTTCACTATAAGTCACATTCTGCATAGAACTGCAGGTTTACAGAATAATTCTGGTTGGAAGGGACTTCAGAAGGTGACCTAGTGCAAACTCCACCTGAAAGCAGAGACAATATGTCAACACCATATTTAAATGCCAAAGTTAGGCATTAATTCTCAGTCCTAGTGAAATAATAATCATAAGTAAGGACAGAGGTTTCCTATGTTTGTAGATTTGATCTGCAGAAGATTATAAATTCTTTAAAAAGCACCTGTATGATTCTTTAAGTTCCTTATATAGTCCAGTTGGAAGGCATTCAAAGACACCATAATCTCCTTATTGACTGAATGGAAAAGTTAGGTATCCAAATGAAGTTGATTAAACCTCATTATTGTAATTCTCATATATTATGGACCGATATTTCAGAAGCAATTTAGCTTATTTTCCAGTAAAATCTAATAATTTTCTATTAGATATATTACTTAAAATGTTAACTTACAAATTTTAAAAGTCCTACAAATTAAGGGTATTTTCTCAATTCTTGCCTCATGAAATAAGTTTCAGTCACTGACTTTAATATTAGCCTTTTGAGATTGAATAGACCAGTTTTGAATACTATCGCCTATAAGATCTTTCTTTCCCTTTGCCATACTTATTAAGGATGAAATTCAGTGTAAAGGAAAAAAAGTCAAAACAAAAGAAACAAATGAACAAAAAAACCAAAACATAACCAAAAAAACCAAGTTTCTTACTTCCCCTTTAATGCTTGAATTTGTCATATAATTGAATAATGCATCATATTAGCTTACTGTCCCCCTTTCTATATTTTAACCTACATGGTTCAGATCATATTATTGAGACAATGTCTCAATGTATCTCACAGAAGACACCATACTGCATAGTTCAATACTGTAACCACAAATATAGAGATGAGGCTGTAGTACTTTTCTTTTAATGAATAAAAAAAAAAAAAAACCCTTTTCTTTTACTACTGTACAGAACAGGAAATTGTTCCCATGAAAACTCATGGAATATAAGCAATATGATGCTGGTATCTTTAATTAAATGATCTTAAACCATTTTTTTTTCATACACTGCTCTATTCATGCACTGTATTTTCTCTTGTATAGAAGAAATAGTTGCCTATCAACTCTGCTGATTATAATACACTTCTGTGGATCTTTCTTTGTGGTGGTTTTACTCGGGTGGGTGGCTCAGCTCCACCACAACCGCTGTCTCACTCCCCCTCCTCAAAGAGGAACGGGGAGAAAATACGATGAAAAGGGCTCAAGGGTTGAGATAAGGACAGGGAGATCGCACAGTAATTATTGTGACGGGCAAAACAGACTCAGTGTAGGGAGATAGTGAGATTTATTGCCTATTACTAACAAGCTAGAGAAGCAAGAAACAAAGGAAAGAAACCAAAAGCACCTTCCCCCCCATCCACCCTCTTCCACCTCCTCCTCCCGAGCGGCGCAGGGGGACAGGGGAATGGGGGTTATGGTCAGTCTATAGCGCTTCTTTGCCGCCGCTCCTTCTCGGTCACTCTCGTCCCCTGTGCCGTGGGGTCCCTCCCACGGGATGCAGTCCTTGCTGAACTGATGCGACGTGGGCTGCCCACAGGCAGCAGCTCTTCAAGAACTGCTCCAGATATGGGTCCGTACCACGGGGTCCATCCCTCAGGAGCAAACTGCTCCAACCTGGATCCACCACAGGCAGCACCTCCTCCCAGGTCACCTGCTCCTGCATGGTCTCCTCTCCATGGGCTACAGGTACGGCGCAGAATCTGCTCTGGCAGGGGTCTTCCACAGGTCACAGCTTCTGTCAGTGCAGGTCCACCTGCTCCACCCTGGTCTCCTCCACGGGCTGCAGCATGGAACCCTGCTCCATTGTGGTACTCCACAGGCTGCAGGGGTACAGCCTGCTTGTGGTGGTTTTACTGTGCTAGGCAGCTGAACACCACAACCGCTCTCTCACTCCCCCTCCTTAGATGAGGAGGGGAAGAAGTAAAGGAAAGAACAACTCACGGGTTAGATAAAGATGATGTAATTAAAGGAAAAAAAGAAATAATTATTAAGGAAAAATTATTATTAATTAAACAATTTAACTAAACAACTAACAATTTAACTAAAGGGAAAAAAAAAAAAGAAAGGGAAAAGGGAGGGGGAAAGGGAAAACTAAACAAAACAATAAAGGCTATGTGGAAGTGCAGAGGAAATAAATTACTCTCTACTTCCCACAAATGAGCGATGCTTGACCACGTCCTTGAAGCAGGGCCTCAACGCACGTAGCCAGAGTTTGGGAGGAGGACAGACGTTTTCACAACCAGAGCCCACCCCTCTCCTCCTCTTCCTTTTTCCACCTTTTATTGCTGAGTGTGACATCATATGGTATGGAATATCCCTTTGGTTGGTTTAGGTCAGCTGCCCTGGTGATGTTTCTTTTCTCACATCTTTGCCCACCCCTAGGGGGGTTAGAGAGAGTCCTGATGCTGTGCCAGCACTGCTCAGCAGCAGACACAACACTGGTGTGATACCACTGCTGTTTTAGCTACAAGTGCAGAGCACATCACTGTATGGGCTGCTGCAGGGAAAGTTAACATCCCAGCCAGACCCAGTACACTGCTTCACCATGGTCCTCACCACAGGCCACAGGGAACCTCTGCTCTGGCGCCTGAAGCACCTGTCCCCCTCCTGCTTCACTGACCTTGGTGCCTGCAAGGCTGTGCCTCACTCCTCTCACTCTCCCAGCTGCTGTGTGTGGCCCAGCATGTTTTTGTTTGTTTGTTTGTTTGTTTGTTTGTTTTCCCTGTCTTAAATATGCTCTCACAGAGGCGCAAAACAACATCGCTTATTGGCTCTGCTCTGGTCAGCAGTGGGGCCCTTACCAAACATGGGGCAGCTTCTAGATTCTTCTCACAGAAGCCACCCCTATGGCCCCCTGCTACCAAAACCTTGCCATGTAAACCCACTACATTCTTGCATGTAATAAATTTATCTACCACATTCACTAAAAACAAAACTCAACTTATTCTGAACATAGGACCAGTGATTTGTGTGTAGAAGATTTATTGCGCTTACAGACTCAGTCTTAAATTAGCTATTTATATACATCATTTTTGCTCCATGCTAAAATAGTCACCACTGATTCATGGAAGTATATATATAATCCAATACTAAATCAGCAGTGATTTGTCTTTTCTTAATTATCCAGATAAATAGAACTATAGGAAAAAAAAAAAAAAAGTTTGATTTAGTCACAACTTACAGAACAAGAAACACTAAGGTAAAAAATCCTGAGGCTACTGCAAAAAGAAATCATGAGGTTTTTAAATAAGCAGAAAGCTCTGCTTATTCTTGAATTCCATTTATTCTCAGGTCAGCTTTATTCTGGAACTGAGTTAAATTTCATTTCTTGGGGTCAGTCGAGAGAATTAAAATAAAGAATATTGTGAGTGAAAGGTTTTACTCTTAACTGATGTAGGAATTTTTTGATCTGATCTCAAGATTAGATTTTATACAGTCTACAATTTGTCAAGAGTAAAAAGAAAGGTAATTATAATCATGACATTGAAACTGTGATGGTAAGAGACTGAAAATAAAGTGTAATTTAGTCATTAAAGATCTTTCCTTAGATGCCTACATAAAAATTCTATCTTCCCCAAGAATAACGTAGACTATTATCCCTAATGATTAAAATGTGAAATTTCTTACTTTAGTCCCCCAAATGAAAGGCATGGAGATGAGATTGGATTGATAAATCATTCTGTCCAGTTAGTAAAAATTATATGTATATTTGCATATCTAAAAATATGATTCCGTCACTGCAAATCTATGACAAAAACTTAAATTTTTCTTCTTACGGAAATCTGACACCAAAAAAAACCAAAAAATCATGGACAGCTGTGAAGAAGGTCAAGTTTGATAAGACAAACTTTCAGTTCTAGGCATTTCATACTGCCTTAATTCACCAGATCAACACCAAATAATGATATCAGGAAAACTGCTTCAAAGACCTGTTACTCTTCTGGACTGTCTGTGTAAAAAGCAACCCTTCAAAATACTAAGAGCACTTCTCTGTGTATATAGGTGATCTAGTACAGTATTTCCATTTTCTGATAATGTTAACTGATGAATATAAAAAGTCAATTGAAAGGATTGTCATATTTGAAATGGTAGCCATGTAGCCCTGTAGCCCAATAAATATGGCATTGCTATAACTAATAGTTGACTTTTGCAACCAGTAGAGCCTCAGAAAGTGACTACACTTGTCGTGACCTGAGATGGCTTTAGCTTGTTTAACTTGTCACAATTGTTTAATGGTCAGGTGACTACGGACTACCTCAGGTTTTTGGTTAGATTCATGAATATACTGTAAAGATTTAACAAATCTATGTAGGGGATCAGTGATGAAAGTGCAAATAAGCAGATTGCATTAGCAAACGTAAAAAAAAAACTAACTCAAGAAGGCCAAAGACAGAGAACATTAGGAAATCCCCATCAAGTTAAGAAATCTTGACGTTGCCAGCTCACCGTAACCTCTCATATGGAGTAAGGTGGGTGCCACCAGCTTCAGGACCAAGACAGGCAGTGGAAGTGTAAATATAGCCTCAGAGAAAAAATACACAGATACAGGAAAAGAGCTGCTCATGTATGACTGTCCCATTTGCTGAAGTGGACTTTTTTTTTTATTGATAAAGAATATGTATTGAATAATATAAAAACATATAATGAAAATAAAGAATATATGTATAATTCAGACCGTATTGGTTTCAGTGTAATAGGACTAACAATAACTGCAGTATTATATGCTAATTTGTTGTTTGTTGATTGTTCAAGAATTAATTAGATTAACAGTAATTTCTTGAATACATATATATTCAAGTGCACTTTTATCCATACTGTAATTTTGAATGCAACATGATATGTCAGAATTGTAAACAGTATGTTAATGGTGAACATTATCATTTGGCACACTGGACTACCTCAGGTAGTATCTTTACCCAAAAAGGCTTTCTATCTGAGCTTGCAGACATTTTCTGCCCTTTTGATCTCACAGGTATGTCAAAAGTTTATTTTATTTATTACAAAGCACTCAGGAGTATATTTATCTAAAATCTAGTAATGATAATAATAATGCTCATATCCACAATATTAGAGCATATTTCGTGTACAGATTGCTTATTGTTTTAGTATTCTCTTTGTATTACAGTAAATATATTTTTGGATAACTTATCTTTATAGTACTGGCTCAAACTTTTTCTTGGTGTATAAGGTCAAAACTTGTTAGACAAAGGTAAACCAATTTCATATTACGTATTCCTGAATTAAAGTTGTCTGCAGTTTCAAACTACCATTAAAAAAAAAAAAAAAAAAAAAATCTATTCATAGTACAGTTCTGGAAAAGAGATACTCAAATTTATATGTTTTTTGTTAACTGTTTTTTTTTTTTTTAATCCAAGGTAAGTTTTTATTTATTATGCTGTTGTAGTCTTAAAATAATAACTGTTCACTTTATATTAATGGTTACTTTTCCTTGCAAGAAGTGTGAAGCAAACAAAGTGGATAAGTATAGTGCTTCTACCACTGCTCACAACTTCTCAGAGCTTCAGGGAGTGAAAGTAAACGGCAGCTTCACTGAATTTCCACCTATGTTGTTTAGAGATATGTTTTCAGCATGGAAAGTGAATTATTTTCATTTACTGATTCTTAAGCAGAAACAGAGAAAATAATTTAACTGTATACAGAGAAGGAAAAAAAAATTAAAAAAAATATTTTAAAAAAAAGGATCTCAAGGAAGAACTGGGGAAACAATAGGACTATTTAGTTAAATTCATCTGATGCAGATGAAATGAAGTTTGATGAGAAATGGGAAAAAAAAGTACCTAGAAGTTAAATTCTGATTTTTGATCTCTGTTCACTAACACATAAACAGGTTGGTTGCATTTAACAGTGAGTTTACAGTTGCATGCACGCTGAGTAAAGCAGTAAAATAGAAGCAACAACAATATAATAATAATAATAAAGATTAACCTAGAAAAGAAACAAGGAAATATCATAAAATAAGTGTTTACTTATAATAATAATTTGGAAAGATAAATCTCAAGATCTTGTAAGAAAGAAAAATGGACTGAATAAAGTATACAGACTTTCAGAGGAATCTGTTCAATTGGATTTATTTAGGTCCTAATGTTGACAAAACTTAGCTGAAAGGCTTAATCTGTTTTACTGATTGTTGGTTGTAGTAAGCATGTTAAGGCACACAGGCACAGGTATACCAACAGAAAGCAAGAGAAATGGAGAAGGAGAAAAATGTCCATATTTTGTTACCTGTGTCTCTGTTAATAGTTTTTAACTCTCACAATCATTTCAAAGATGTTCTTTGTAACCATCACTCTTAAAACGCCGAACATTGTATTTTTCTGCATTTCACAGATGGAAAAGGTAGCTTCAGGTCCTCTACAGCTAAAGGTTTGACTAAGCAGATTGAGGGTTGTAGGGTGGAATAACTTACGCAAGATAACACAGGATCTCTGAATTGAAACATGGTCTGGAACTCAAGACATCTTAGCTCTGAAACGCATCTCTGCTTACTGTATCATTGTTACTCTCCAGTATATTGGCTGATGAAACATATCTGAGCCAAGGTGTTGATTGGTTATAAGATATATCATCTATTTCACCATAGATGAAAATAACCCATGAAGAATATCAAAAGCTATTAAAGAAGCACAATAGAAGTGTGCTGTCTTTAAATTGGTGATTGATTTTCAGCCTAGATATACAATAGAATAATTTTGTTGAATTGGGGTATATATCTTTTTATTTTTAACAGAGCTAAAATTGTTTAACTTTTGTTTAGAGGACAATGAAGTCTTTTGAAATAACCAGTGTTTAAATGCCACCATTTTTAGAATATTCAATTTTTTTTTTCTATGACACTAGTTCATGCCATTAGATGTTATGCATAGAATATTAAAAGTCCAGAATCCTGAAAAGGGAAATAATTATGTTACTTTTCAGGAAAAACAAAACAAAAGAAAAGAAACAAAAACAAATAAACAAAAAAAAAAACACTTTTCACCTAAGTGTAAAAAAAAAACCAGCCTTTTTGGCCTGCTTTTTTTTTTTTTTTTTTTTCTCTCAGAGTAAATTTATGTATTTTGGAAGATTTAATTCTAATATCTGTAAGTATGTGGTGGAATGTCATGCTCTGTAGACTAGATATCTCATCAACTGTAAATTAATTTTTTTTTAAATCCTTAATTAATATATTTTTCTCTTCTCTACCTTATACAAAATATAAGATTTTGAATTCATTTCAGCAGAGGATACTAGAGAAAGTTAACACGCTGCTTTGTTGAATGCATTGGCCTGGGCAAAAGATTGTTCTTACAATTAATGGGTGCTATTTAGTGACATATATACAGTACACACCTGAACCTTGGGTATGTGCTAGTTTGAACTATTTAATGACAAACTATTTGTATTTTTATTCTTTACTTACATTCTGCCGTCATATTAATAGCCATGTCCTCTACATACTTAACTGCTCTTTCCCTATAGTTAGATAATTAGAATCTATTAATTATGATATTTAGTATGTTGGAAGCTACGTTTGGAACTGAAAGCAGTAGCACTAAATAAAAACATAAATACTTTTTGACCTCTGTGCTTTCAAAAATATTTACTCAAATAACAAACTTAGTGGACTGGATGCATTGCAATTACATCTGTCTGGGAAAGGTACATTCTTTTCTTTACAAGAAAGCATTAAATATATAACACAATGCTTTCTTCTTTTCTTTTCTTTTCTTTTCTTTTCTTTTCTTTTCTTTTCTTTTCTTTTCTTTTCTTTTCTTTTCTTTTTTTTCTTTTCTTTTCTTTTCTTTTCTTTTCTTTTCTTTTCTTTTCTTTTCTTTTCTTTTCTTTTCTTTTCTTTTCTTTTCTTTTCTTTTCTTTTCTTTTCTTTTCTTTTTTTCTTTTCTTTTCTTTTCTTTTCTTTTCTTTTCTTTTCTTTTCTTTTCTTTTCTTTTCTTTTCTTTTCTTTTCTTTTCTTTTCTTTTCTTTTCTTTTCTTTTCTTTTCTTTTCTTTTTTTTCTTTTCTTTTCTTTTCTTTTCTTTTCTTTTCTTTTCTTTTCTTTTCTTTTCTTTTCTTTTCTTTTCTTTTCTTTTCTTTTCTTTTCTTTTTTTCTTTTCTTTTCTTTTCTTTTCTTTTCTTTTCTTTTCTTTTCTTTTCTTTTCTTTTCTTTTCTTTTCTTTTCTTTTCTTTTCTTTTCTTTTCTTTTCTTTTCTTTTCTTTTCTTTTCTTTTCTTTCTTTCCTTTCCTTTCCTTTCCTTTCCTTTCCTTTCCTTTCCTTTCCTTTCCTTTCCTTTCCTTTCCTTTCCTTTCCTTTCCTTTCCTTTCCTTTCCTTTCCTTTCCTTTCCTTTCCTTTCCTTTCCTTCCCTTCCCTTCCCTTCCCTTCCCTTCCCTTCCCTTCCCTTCCCTTCCCTTCCCTTCCCTTCCCTTCCCTTCCCTTCCTTCCCTTCCCTTCCCTTCCCTTCCCTTCCCTTCCCTTCCCTTCCCTTCCCTTCCCTTCCCTTCCCTTCCCTTCCCTTCCCTTCCCTTCCCTTCCCTTCCCTTCCCTTCCCTTCCCTTCCCTTCCCTTCCCTTCCCTTCCCTTCCCTTCCCTTCCCTTCCCTTCCCTTCCCTTCCCTTCCCTTCCCTTCCCTTCCCTTCCCTTCCCTTCCCTTCCCTTCCCTTCCCTTCCCTTCCCTTCCCTTCCCTTCCCTTCCCTTCCCTTCCCTTCCCTTCCCTTCCCCCTTCCCTTCCCCCCTTCCCCTTCCCCTTCCCCTTCCCCTTCCCCTTCCCCTTCCCCTTCCCCTTCCCCTTCCCCTTCCCCTTCCCCTTCCCCCCCTTCCCCTTCCCCTTCCCCTTCCCCTTCCCCTTCCCCTTCCCCTTTCCCTTTCCCTTTCCCTTTCCTCTTCCTTTTCCTTTCCTCTTCCTTTTCCTTTCCTCTTCCTTTTCCTTTCCTCTTCCTTTTCCTCTTCCTCTTCCTTTTCCTCTTCCTCTTCCTTTTCCTCTTCCTCTTCCTTTTCCTCTTCCTCTTCCTTTCCTTTCCTTTTATATGAATCATGTACCATAATTTTAAACATGGTGAAAAGCAAATACTTCAGTAAAATAACTTCAAACCCTAGTTATAACATAGGAAATTAAGCAGGTTTTTGTATTTTATAGATATGGTTTCAATTTTTTTCCAGGTGCAATAGTGACTTGATTGGAATCATTCTCCAAATTTATTTGAATATCTGCCTAAGTAAGGATTCATCTGTAAATTTGTAAATAACTTTTTGAAGCTTGAGTTTTGCATATTTTGTTTAGTTATATTGTTTCTTTTCAGCCTAGCATAAACACATTGTTCCTAATCTAACATCTTTTCACAAACAAATGTGATCCTTTTTTTCTCCTAATAATATAGGCATGAATTGTAATAGTTGGAAATTTAATGTCGTGTTTCAAATAGGACAGGCAGGAAAACATGTTCAAGACAATGAAAGTGAACAATCAAATTACTAGTGAAAATTCTACTCATTCCAAGGAGGGTGGATGCTGAAATTTACTCTGTAATGCATATTTGAGCATAAAAGGAAGTTATTGACTTTAGTATCACAGTATCACACAGTATCACAGATTTCTAGGTTGGAAGAGACCTCAAGATCATCGAGTCCAACCTTCGACCTAACACTAAGTACTCCACTAAACCATATCGCTAAGCTGTACATCTAAACGTCTTTTAAAGACCTCCAGGGGTGGTGACTCAACCACCTCCCTGGGCAGCCCGTTCCAATGCTTAATAACCCTTTCGGTAAAGAAGTACTTCCTAACATCCAACTTAAAACTCCCCTGTCGCAACTTTCGCCCATTCCCCCTCGTCCTGTCACCAGGCACATGGGAGAACAGACCAACCCCCACCTCTTTACAGCCTCCTTTAAGGTAACTGTAGAGAGCGATAAGGTCGCCCCTGAGCCTCCTCTTCTCCAGGCTGAACAAGCCCAGCTCCCTCAGCCGCTCCTCGTAAGACTTGCTCTCCAGACCCCTCACCAGCTTGGTCGCCCTTCTCTGGACTCGCTCGAGCACCTCCATGTCCTTCCTGTAGTGAGGGGCCCAAAACTGAACACAGTACTCAAGGTGTGGCCTCACCAGAGCCGAGTACAGGGGCACAATCACTTCCCTAGACCTGCTGGCCACACTGCTTCTTATACAGGCCAGGATGCTGTTGGCCTTCTTGGCCACCTGAGCACACTGCTGGCTCATATTCAGCCGACTATCAACCAATACTCCCAGGTCCTTCTCGGCCAGGCAGCTTTCCAGCCACTCATCTCCCAGCCTGTAGCTCTGCCTGGGGTTGTTGCGCCCCAGATGCAGGACCCGGCACTTGGCCTTGTTGAACTTCATACAGTTGACCTCAGCCCATCGCTCCAGCCTATCCAGATCCTCCTGCAGAGCCTTCCTGCCCTCGAGCAGATCGACACACGCACTTAGCTTGGTGTCATCTGCAAACTTACTGAGGGTGCACTGGACGCCCTCATCCAGATCATCGATAAAGATATTAAAGAGGACCGGCCCCAGTACCGAGCCCTGGGGGACTCCACTAGTGACCGGCCTCCAACCAGATTTGACTCCATTCACCACAACTCTCTGGGCCCGGCTATCCAGCCAGTTTCTAACCCAGCGAAGCGTACGCCAGTCCAAGCCACGAGCAGCCAGTTTCTTGAGGAGAATGTTGTGGGGAACTGTGTCAAAAGCCTTACTGAGGTCAAGGTAAACCACATCCACAGCCTTTCCCTCATCCACCAAGCGCGTCACTTGGTCATAGAAGGAGATCAGGTTCGTCAAGCAGGACCTGCCTTTCATAAACCCATGCTGACTGGGCCTGATCGCCTGCTTGTCCTGCAAGTGCCGCGTGATGACCCTCAAGATAATCTGCTCCATGAGCTTTCCTGGCACTGAGGTCAAACTGACAGGCCTATAGTTCCCCGGGTCTGCCCTGCGGCCCTTCTTATAGATGGGCGTCATATTGGCTAGCCGCCAGTCAACTGGGACCTCCCCCGATAGCCAGGACTGCCGATAAATGATGGAAAGCGGCTCGGCCAGCTCCTCCGCCAGTTCTTTCAGTACCCTCGGGTGCATCCCATCCGGCCCCATCGACTTGCGCACATCCAAGCTCCGTAGCAGGTCGCCAACCATTTCCTCATGGATAGCGAAGGCTACATCCTGCTCCCCATCCCCTTCCACCAGCTCAAGGCACTGGGTATCCAGAGAACAACCGGTATTGCCGCTAAAGACTGAGGCAAAGGCGGCATTAAGCACCTCAGCCTTTTCCTCATCCTTAGTAACTAGGTTTCCCCTCGCATCCAGTAAAGGATGGAGATTCTCCTTAGTCCTCCGTTTCGCGTTGATATATTTGTAAAAGGATTTTTTGTTGTCTTTAACGGCAGTAGCCAGGTTGAGCTCCAGATGAGCTTTGGCCTTTCTAATTTTCTCCCTGCACAGCCTCGCTACATCCTTGTAGTCCTCCTCAGTGGCCCGCCCTTTTTTCCAAAGATTATAAACCCTCTTTTTTTCTGGTAAGCACAAGCCGCAACTCTCTGTTGAGCCAGGCCGGTCTTCTTCCACGCCGGCTCGTCTTTGGGCACGTGGGGACGGACCGCTCCTGTGCCATCACAATTTCCTTCTTGAGGAGCGCCCAGCCTTCCTGGACTCCTCTGCCCTTCAGAACCGCCTCCCAAGGGACTCGGCCAACCAGCGTCCTGAGCAGCTCAAAGTCAGCCCTCCGGAAGTCCAAGACAGCAGTTTTACTGGTCCCCTTCCTGGCCTCGCCAAGAATAGAGAACTCTACCATTTCGTGGTCACTCTGCCCAAGACAGTTTCCGACCACCACATCTCCCACCAGTCCTTCTCTGTTTGTGAAGAGAAGGTCTAGCGGGGCACCACCCCTGGTAGGTTCACTGACCAGCTGCGTCAGGAAGCTATCTCCCACGCTCTCCAGAAACCTCCTAGACTGCTTTCTCTGTGCCGTGTTGTGTTTCCAGGATATGTCTGGGAAGTTGAAGTCCCCCACGAGGACAAGCGCCGACGATTTTGCAACTTCTGTCAGTTGCCTATAAAACTCCTCATCCGTCTCCTCATCCTGGTTCGGCGGTCTATAACAGCCCCCCACCAGGATGCTAGCCTTGCCGGCCTTCCCGCGGATCCTAACCCACAGGGATTCAACCTTATCATTCCCAGCCTGGAGTTCCACAGCATCGAAAGATTCTCTAATGTAGAGAGCCATGCCACCACCCCCTCTGTGCTGCCTGTCCCTCCTGAAGAGCCGATAGCCAGGCATTGCAGCACTCCAGTCATGGGAGCGGTCCCACCACGTCTCCGTGATGGCAACCAAGTCGTAGCCTGCCTGCTGCACGATGCAGCACTTTTCTGCACTTTTCATTGCGATAATACTAATGCAAACTGATTGATTCATGAAAAGCTAATTCTGATTTGCATCATTTTTTAAAAGACAGCAAAACAGTAATTTTACAAAGCTAAGGAACTAACGCTTGGGGAAAAACATTCTAATATTCAAATTCTGATTTTTATTCCACAGTTTCATTCTCTGTCACATTATTATTCCACAATTTCATTCTCTGTCACAGCTCTTTCATTCATTCCTCTTTTCTTCAGTTTGTTTTATTTTTCTGAGAATCAGTTTTAATATGCTTTGTTCTTGTGGCTACTTTACTTTGATTCACTAATAGTAAAAAAAAAAAAAAAAAGGAAAAATGGATAAGCTTTGATAAGCTTTTCTACCCCATAGTCCTGACTTTGACCTATAAGACTGAAAACTCTTTCAATCATTTAATTATTAAATAAAAGATTGTGTTATAAACCTCTCACTCATGCTAGAAGGAGTGGCTGCTCATTGGAGTGAATAGTCCCATTATATAAATTGCTTTTCACAAATGTTCAGATGGTGATTTGCAACCTGGTCTTCCTGTATGAGCATAAGGGAAGATGTACTATAATGTTAATATTTTCATTTCTGATTGATTTATACCCAGTTTTCTTGAATCATTATTTTTGTTTTCCTTTCCCAGTGCCAATGAATGGAAAAATGGTATCTATGCTGGCTTTCTAACTATTTGCTTTAGAGCAGGCACATTTTGGTCAGAAGCTAATTTGGTCTTTGGTGAAGTATTTAACCTTTTTACACAACGAATAACGTATTCTCTATCTAATGACTTTTTTTTTTTTCTTTTTTTTTCCCTAGAGTTTCATTCTTTACAAGTAGCAAGGATACCCAGCTTGCTTGTTCTTTGTGACCATATTACACAGGTAATTGTCCCATACCATACTGCAACTGATCACAAATTACTCAAAGGATTTAATTGCCCCATTTTAGAGGCCTCTTCAGGGGAAAAACAAAAACAAAAGCAAACAAACAAACAAAACCATAATTTTTTCCAACCTCGCAGTTTTACCTGTGTGAATGCTGCTTCATTGTGTGCCAGGCCACAGACACACAGGTTTAGGGCCAGGAAAAGCAGAGGTTCCCCAGAGAGACAGAGCAGTACTTCACAGCCAGAGCCCATCCCACTGTCCCAGCCATGGAGGAGGGCAGCAGGGGGCACTGGGGGCACAGCCCCATCCCTGGGCATTGGGAATCTCCCTGGGGATGGGGACAGGACATGGACAAGAGAGGGCATCGACATGGGATTTGGCTGGGATGTGGTGGGGCTGCAGCTTGGGCCAGACCTTTGGTGGAGCCCAGCTGAAAGCAGTTCCTGGGGAATGGGGACATGGTTGGAGTAGGGTCAGACCTGACCCTGGAGACCTATGATTCAATGACTTTATCATCAAGTCACAGAATCATAGGATATCCCAAGTTGGAAGGGACCCACAAGTACTGTTGAGTCCAACTCCTGCCTTCACACAGGTCTACCCAAAAATTCAGACCATATGACTGAGAGAATAATTCAAACGCTTCTTAAACTCCGACAGACTATGTCCCAGACTATGTTCCAGTGTGTGACCACCCTCTCTGTGAAGAGCCTTTTCCTGATATCCAACTTGGAGCTCTGCAAGCAGGGACCACCCATCATAGCCCTCCACCTTTGATTCAGCCCAGAGCCCCATCAGCTAAACCAGAGAGCCAGGAGTACGCACTTATAGCCCTGATAGTGAATGTAGCTGGATATACTACTTATCTAAAACTATCTAAAAAAAAAAAATCTATTTATTTGGTTCTATATATTCATTTATTTATTTATTTCATGGTATCCTTTGCAAATATTTGGTGTTTGTTCCTCAAGTCAGGCATGGAAATAAATGGAAGAAGCACTTTTCAGAGCAAGTACACTCTGGCAGGGGCCAATGTGTAGTTTGCCAAAGTATATCATACAACTTTGTATTATACAACTCCACAAACATGATTCCACTTAATTACAGTAAAAGCTTAAATCCTGTTTTCAGACATAGCTTCAATATCCTATCAGACATGTCTCATACTGTACAATCTAAACCTACTTGAGATGTAAAACAGCTGTGGTAATTTTTTCCCAATAGACAACATGCAGCATTTGAGGGACAGGAAAAAAGGGTTGTGGGGGAAAGAGAAACATATAATTCTCCTTGATTTATAACAAAATGGAACATACTGTTTTATTATAACATTGTTAAACTATTGGAAAGTTCTGAAAAATACTGACCATTCTGTAACCAAAAGAAGAGCTTAAAGCACTGCTTAACTGAAAAATGCTAATGAATCTCATTCATGAATTACATTTACATTTTCTTACTTACATTTTCTGAGGTGATGTCTAAATTTTTCAGTTATCTTTAATCTTATACTCGTCTCACTAATCAATCTGTTTTCCTAATTAACTGCTATTAATATCTTTGACTGAAAATAAATTATCCCAATCAAACTATCTACTTTTATTTACTTACAGTCATAGTAGACAGCCCAGCATTTTATCTGAATATATTCTCCATCAGATGACAGACCAAAGGTCTAACTATTCTTTAAGAGTTCAGTAGCTATGTCTTCTCTTTATGACTTTATTAGTCAAAACATGAAAGTTTCAGTAAATGCTACCTAGGTAAACATCACTTTTGCCTGTCATAGCTAACTATTATGTATTTAATGTACAAAGCCACAGTTTATATGACAAAACTGCATTCAGTAATATATAGATCATCACATTGTTTGTTATCACTTTTTGACATTAAGAAACCTTAATTTTATATTGTTATTTCCATAAATTTTCCCAAAAGGAATATCCAGGCTTCCTAAGATTCTGAAGCTTTATAAGAATCTTTTGACTCTCCCTTCTGTTGTAATGCCACTTGTATATTTCCATGTTAGTCAGCACTCTTCAGAAATAAATGAAATATTCTGCAAAACAAATGAAACAAGGAAAAGCTGTTCACAATAAATTTTCCACATAAACACATTAGAAATGCTGTCTGTATCCTCTTGGTATTCAGCAATTGTCAGACTCAAGATGTTGAATTCTTTGATCTGGCATTGTCTTAGGGAGCACGTGACCATTTGGGGATCAAAATAAGGAGGGGAGATCAATGCAAAATTTTGACTTAACTGAATATTTGGCTTTGTAATACCTCTTAGTTCTTCTAAAACACTTTTTATAAGTTGTTTTCAAAGGTCAGTGACTGCTAGTCCTTTTCATTAGGGATCAAAAATTGAGGTCAATAGCCCTATCTCTCAAATTTGGCCATGTGAAAGCCACACATATAGTACAAATTACCTTTCTGGTTTTATTCTGCCATTTTATAAAGTGGCAGGTTCTAACAGAAGTCTGTTCATTCCACTTTCTTTTAAGATCAACTGTGTGTGCCCATCTCTGTCCATTAGCTATAGATGGACCATGGATGATAAACTTAGCCTGTATGTCTCATTATTAATTTGATAAAATTAATTTCACACACACACCTACTAACAGATGTACAGACCTTACCGCTCCTCTAGGTCAATTCCATGATCTCATGGGAAAAAAATGTTGAGAATGTAATGTTCTGACTTCTTGTTTTGAAATTTAAAAGTTGTTTCTAATAAGTTGTTTAGGCTGGAGAAGAGGAGGCTTGGGGGCAATTTTATCAATGTCTATAAATATCTGAAAGGAGGATGCAAGGGAGTGTGCAAAGACAGAACCATACTCTTTTCAGTGGTACCCAGTAACAGGACAAGAGGCAATGGGCACAAACTGGAACACAAGAGATTCTGTGTGAAACCTCATCAGGAAGCACTTCTTTAATGTGCAGGTGACAGCACTGGAACAAGTTGCCCTGACAAGTTGTGGTGTCTCTCTACTTGGAGATCTTCAGATGCTGCCTGAACATGGTCCTGGGCAACCAGCTCCCTGCTTAAGCAGTGGGGTTGGACCAAACGACCTCCAGAGTTCCCTTCCAACCTTAGCCACTCTGTTATTCTGTGATTCTGTGTCCTGGTTTCTGCTGAGATAGGGTTATTTTTCTTGTGGCTAGTATGATGCTGTGTTTTGGATTTAGGAGAAAAATAATATTGCTAACATTTCAAAATCGTGTTGTTGCAGAGTAGTCTTAACACTAAGTTAAGGACTTTTCAGCTTCTCATACTACCTTGCTAGCAAGGAGGCTGGGAGTGGAGGGGAGTGTACACAAGAAGCTGGGAGGAGACAGAACCAGAATGGCTGACCCAACTGACCAAATGGATATAATGGAGTAATTGCATTGTGCATCACTTGTTTTACATATTGTTATTATTACTATTATTATTAACAATAATAATTTTCTCTTACTTTTCTGACTTATTAAACTTTCCTTATCTCAGCCCATGAGTCTCCCCCACCCCACTGAGGGTGAGAGTGAGCAAACAGCTATGGGGTGTTTGGTTGCCTGCTCAGTTAAACCTGAAATGTGTGTAATATGCAAGCCAATCTTACTGTAGGCTGTTTTTTTTAAAAAGTTCGTTTAATCTACACTGTCTCTTTAATTCTTCTTTTATTTTTTATTTTTAAATAAATGTATGTTTCAATTGAACATAAAGCCTAGGCCCAGCATATAAAGAGATAACTAGCTATTATTTATTTTTGAGGTCAGTAGTATTGATATTCAGTGTCTAAGGATTTCTACACAAGAGCTGTAAATTTGCCAAAATCAAGCCTGAGCCAGAATTCAGAAGTAGAGAACTAGTCTGTCATATGTACTAAAAAGTTTGACTGCAGTCAGCTCAAACAGTCCGTCATCTAAATAGCTAGATATGAAGCAACGTAATGCAGATTCTGCAATCCAAAATGAATATTATGAAAAAATATGTGCTTGTAAACATCTTAATCAGCATTTTCTACATGCAAACAGTTTTGGCTGTTTACCAAATGTAAAACCAGTAAATCTTTATAGCCAATGATACCCATTAGTTATTTCAAGTAATCTATTCTTATCTTTTGTTTTCCTAAAGATCAGAAGCTTAAAGAATATTAATAAGAATTCAGTTCATTCATCTCCTAAATTAGAATATTTGTCATCATAATTATTAAAATAGATATCACAAACCCCAAATAGTAAATTTCTTTAGAAAAAAAAAAATATTGAAAAAATGCAAAATCTACAGTAACTGAACAGCAGTGACTGTCTCTTTTTGTCATTTCTTTTAAAATATAAGCTGGTATATTAAATTTTTACTCATCAAGTAACTTGATAATCATAGTAAAATTCCAAGCAGAATCATTAACCAAAGAATCGCTCTGAAAGCAGAGAGATCATTTTAACCTGCTTAACTCAACCACGGACAGTGAGAAACATATGAAGTTTAATAGAGAAAAAAAAATCGGTATCATATAATTTTTTCCCATGCTTTGTTATAATTGCTATTAAAACATCAACATAATCTAACAGTTAAGCATGAAAAGACTAAAGGAACTTTGTGTGTTCAGTCTGGAAAACAGAAAGCTGAGAGGGGATCATGCTGTCTACAGCTATCTCATATGAGGGTACAAAGAAGATGAAGTCAGGCTGTACTTGGGTACACGGTGTTAGGACAAGAGGTGACAAACAGAAGTTGGAACACCAAAATTTACAATTAGATATAAGGAAGCCCTTTTTCACCATGAGAACAGTCAAACATTGGAAAAAATTGTCAGAAAGGTTGTGGAGTCTCCATCCGTACAGATATTTGAAACTCTACTGGACAAGGCTGTGAGCAGCCTGCTCTAACTGGGTCAGTTTAGAGCGAGGAGTTGGACTAGATGACCTCTAAAGATCTATTCTAACCTAAATTATTCTATAATTCTAAAATTTTCAGAGTTTTAATATTTTTCTTTTTACCCTTAATTGAAGAAGATATTTATAAACCCAGATCTGTTTAGTTACTGTATTATTCTGGATATTTTAGAATAAGGAACACTTAAATAAAATCAGTACAGTCTTCTATTATGGATGCAAATACTTTGCAGAACTGATTTTTCTCTGGTTCTCTTTCAATGTCTAGGTAGAATTAAAATACCAGTATCTGCCTAGATATGATTCTAAATCTATATAAAAGCACGTTAAGAACGCCTATTTTCAAACTCTAAGTAAATTTTTAAAAGCTGCAAGTGACCAACAGCCTTCACTAAGGTCAAATTTATCAAGATTAGGGCAAGAACTTACTCTGGTTATGAGTTACATGTAACCTTCAAATTTTAATGCATTTGTCACTGTTCACAAATAAGCTATTACTTCTGTCTTAGTTATAGAGGAGTATCTTGTAATTCACTCCAATAACCTACACTCCAAATCAGAGATACAATGATATCGTATTCTGTCCTATAATTTCTGAGCTAAATACTATTGGCATTATATTGAAAGGAGAAAATATATCAAACTGCCATTAAATGCTATTTTGCACATGAAAAGAATGTTCTAAGGACCAGTTAGAAATCGTTATTATTAAAAACTATCAGTGATACCAAACTATTGCACTGAGGTAATCAGTAAAAAGCACAGTGAAATGAAAATGGGAACATTCATTATTTAGTCATTTGCTTTCTAACAGTAACTAAGAAAAAAAAAAAAAAAAGAGATTATCACTAACTGAAAATTATAAATATTGTACCATATATAATTTCCTTAATTCTTTTGTAAAGTCCTGAATATTTAATTTAGAATCATTGCCCAAATCTTTTATTAGGAACAATATATACTATAGATCCATATATCAAGAACCCATTTTGCTCATACGTTCATATATTTGTTAAAAAGGATGTTAAAATGTTGTTAAACTTCTGGCTTTAACAACAAAATTGCTATGAAATATGAGATACGGGAGCAATTTTATCTTGTTGCCACTTTTGCTTGAACATTTCTAGGCTCTCCAAATTATGAGTAATTTTGCCACCCTCTAGAAATATCACAGTGAAATGAAATGTGTAATTCACATTAACCAACAAAAAAGTATCCAAAATCCACAGTTACTTCAAATTACATCATTTGGTTTACTTTTTCTCTACTGAAGCTGATAAATAATTAAGTTTGCTGTGATATATTTGCACCATCTGTGTATTTATTACAGTCAGTATCTCTGGATGAGCTGATTGTGAGGAAAACATTTTTAGTTTCAGACTGAACTCATTTTAATAAATGTATAATGCATTTAAAAATACATAGTACATTCACTATATTGTTGTTTTTTTTCTTTTCATTTGCAATTATTTCTGAAAATCAGCATACAAAGATACAAGAATCAAGGACTGACTTTAAAAAGGAAACTGAGAAAAAAGGGGGGGAGGGAGTAGGGATATGAGATGCCAAATTCTTGTAATATTTTTAATTTGTAAATTATTACAATTACATTTGAATAATTTTTAATAATACTTCTGGAAAGATAGCATTTTTTAATTATTTAGAAAACTGCAGGATAAAAATCTTTAAAGTACAGTTAAATAGAGTTTAATACAAAGTTTTGGATTTTCTCTTCAAAAACAATTCCATTTTGCCTTCTTTCTAGTAAAGAAAATCTTGCTTAACAGAAGAAAAAAATCAGAATTTTTAAAGATAATGGTAACTTTCTTCTGATGACTATGGAAAACCATTATTTTAGGCTTAGTTTTAAAATACTGTATCTGAATATAACAGCAGAAAGAAAAGACTTCTTGTTATCATGGTGGAGGCCAAAAGATGGATAACTTAAGAGTGGTTAAAAGAAGAAGAAAGAAAACTTGACTTTTAATCCGTCAATGTGGTGGAAGTTCATAGTCTCTCTAAAATACTATAATTAGTGAAAGAACAAAGCACATCAGTTCACAGTATGAAGGCAATGGTCATAGCAATGGTGATGTGTAGACTAGCATGAAAGCTGCAGTACTAAATCACATAGATCACAATAAAATTTGGAACAACTTCAAATATAGCATACAAAAACAACAACAACACCAACACGGTTTTAGCAGAACTGGATGATGATATATTCTCTTTAGAACTCTGTGTTCATAAGCACTGCCTGTATCTTACTTTCCACTGCTGACTTACAGCTTAATCCTTTATTCATGGGTTTCTTTAGTTTCAAATATTTATATGATTACAAATTGAGTTACAAATCTTAACTGCTCATTTTTCATGCTTTCACACCTTTTGAAATTCTTTTCATTCTCTTTTCAGTGTTAGATGTAGTATGCCTCAGTCCTCCACAGTTTCTATCATTTCAGTCAAATTATTTCACAAGAAAGCAAAGATTAACTTCTCTCTGAAAAAAAAGATAATTTCACTTACGTCCTCAAGACATGTAGAGAACTCCTCATTTATTTATTTATTTTTTTCAGATACTCTTCTTTGTGGAAGTTAGATAACTAACTAAAAGTCAGCCAATCAGGAGATTTCAGCAAAGTAGCCTACACATGGAATATCAAAATCCAAGTAAAAGAAATTTGGAAGCGTAGTTTTATAAAGAGTCAGTTCTTGGATCCATGTGTTGAAGAACGAAATTATTGAAAGATTTGATAACAGAGTTAAGATCTGACTTGTATTCCTCTTAGAGGCCAGTAGAGCAGCACTATCTTAAGAGCTGTTCAAGACTTGTTCATGAGAAACAGAATACAAAAGTAAGTATATATGCATATAGGTGCTATCTGAAAGGGTATGTTTTAGTACAACTAGGAACACTGTGATCATACATCACATTTCACTTAATATATACATACTGACAGGGCTAAGGCTGTGGCAGGTTTTATAGAGTCACAGAATCATTAATGTTGAAAAAGACCTTCAAGATCATCTGGTCGAACCATCACCCTATGTCACCCACTAAACCATGTCCCTAAGCACCAGGTCCAACCTTTCCTTAAACACCTCCAGGGATGGTGACTCCACCACCTCCCTGGGCAACCCAATCTAATGCCTGACTACTCTTTCTGAGAATAAATGTCTCCTAATTTCTAACCTAAACCTCCCCTGTAATTAAAGGATTTTGAGGTTGAAACAGGTGAGGTATATTATTCTCATTTTAATTCCTCACAGATTCTTCAGTGATGCATGTTTCCACATCTGTAACTACCTCATGCAGGTTTCTTATCATTTACATAGAAATTGAAGCTGAACAGCATATAAGTAGAAGTGTTATGAGACATTTCTTGTTTTATTTCTATCACAGCTGTTTAATGACTTGTATTATTCTCATATTTTACATAGGTAATGCAGTTCTGCTTTCTTTATCTGTGTTAGGCCTGCAGCAATCTCTGGAAGATTATTTATTTATTTATTTATTTATTTTCCTAAGCTTATAGCTTAGATTCCTTGTGAATTATAAGACCAAAATTGTCTTGTAACTTGTCTAGAATTGATCCCGTATATGCCTTACTTAGCAATAGGGTACAACTGAGTGTCTAGGGTAAAAGTACATTAACCAAAATAAATAGAAATTTCCTTTAATTTTGGCAAAGAATAACAGAGGATAACTGTTCAAAACTTTGCCATCTCTTTTGATGTTTCCTTTTGTGTGTCATACAGGCATACAGAAAGCACAATGGTGATGGCTTTTTGAGTCTTGATTTTCTCTTCTATAGCCATATTTTGTATGAGATTGCCTTATTTTTTTTTGCATTTAATATTTATTCAACTAACATGAGGTAATGGAAATGTGGGAAAAAAAAATGTATCCATTTATCCAAACTTGCTACTATTCTAAGACCTAAAGTATAGTTATTAAAATAAATTGCTACCCAAATTAATTGATGATGTTAGCACGTTAAAATCAATTTACCAGAACTGGATTTGCATTATCTGGCTTCTGAATATTTTGTTGTTTCAGTTATGTTCTGCAATTCTGCATGTTTCATTGTTGTTTCATTCTTACATTGAAAAACCTCCTATTTTTGTTTTTAAAAAATCTCTCTATAAAAAGCATTTTTATACTAGACTAGAAAAGCTTATCAGCCACAACTTACTATTTAGCAGCATGTTAACATACAGTATTCCAACAAATAAGAATATGCATAGCTTTTTACAGGAGAGCTGAAGACTCTTACTGAGAATTTCCTCGGTCATGCTTAGAAAAATATTCTGTCAAGAGCTAGGAGAATGCCTGTATTAAATTTGAACAAATATTATCTGCGACTTTTTTTTTGCTCAGTTTTACATTTATGCTGGAAGGCATAAAGTTAAGTCAAAGGAAATCTTACATGTTTTTAAAACAAGAAAAACAGAAACTACCAACAAAGAAAAAAAGATGAGGAAAATGATTGCCTATGCAGCTTGCAGCTATGAATAGTGTCATTCTAGCTCTCACCCTTCTAAGAGCATTATTCTGCAAATACTGAGATGAGATCAAATTTTATCTGTCCATTGAAAGGCTGGGGTACTTGAGAAAGACTGAGCATGCTGCAAATCAGGTTAGCTGTTCTCCCAGCTAGGAGTGTCTAGGGCATAGCAGAGTTATGCATAAAAACACTAACCTTAGTTAAAAAGAATAATTTTATAGGAATTTGTTAACTTTTGCATTTTAAAGATGTATAATTTTAATTTTTTTTGAACATTTTAAATATTATTGATTATTTATTTATTTTTGAGATGATTAGAAGTCTGAAATACGAAAAAAAAAAAAAAAGAAAAAAAAGAAAAAAAAAGGCCAGGGGGAGTGGTGGATAAAAGAGACCACACAGTTATTTTCATAACTTCTACTATAGTGGCACCCAAAGGTATAAACCCTCTTTGATATTAATATCAGTTGAGTCTCCTGAAAAGTTGATATTAATATGAGCATTCCTAGCCTCCATATTGTATATATGACATAACTTGAATTGTAAGGACACTGGAATACAAAACCTTTTACTACATGTGCAGTGGGTTTATGTGGCAAGGTTTTGGTAGCGGGGGGCTTCAGGGGAGGCCTCAGTGAGAAGAGTCCAGCAGCTGCCCCATGTCAGATAAGGGCCAGTTTCAGCCGTCTCCAAATGGTCCCACTGCTGGCCAGAGCTGAGCCAGGGAGCGACGCTGGATGGGCCTCTGGGAGAGCAGTTTTAAGAAAGGGGAAAAAAAAAATGGCTGGGCAACAGAGAGAGTGAGGAGTGAGAACCAGCCCTGCAGACACCAAGTTCAGTACAGAAGGAGGGCAGGAGGTGCTCCATGCACTGGAGCCGAAGTTCCCCTGTGGTAGAGAGGGACTGTAAAGAAGCGGCAGAGGAGAAGAACTAGAGACTGACCACAGCCCCCATTCCCCGTTCCCCTGCACCGTTTGGGGGGAGGAGGTGGAAGAGGGTGGATGGTGGGAAGGTGTTTTTAGCTTCTTTCATTTGTTTCTCACTTCTGTAGCTTGTTAGTAATAGGCAATAAATTTTACGAATCTACCTATGCTGAATCTGTTTTGCCCACCACGATAATTGTTGAGTGATCTCCTTGGTCTTATCTCAACCCTTGAGCCCCTTCCAATGTATTTTCTTCCCCTTTCCCTTTGAGGAGGGGGAGTGAGAGAGCGGTTGTGGTGGAGCTCGGCTGTCCACTTGAGTAAAACCACCACAACACGGTGGAAAGATTATCAGTGAAAGAATATCCTTAGCTTTGATGTTACAATTCGAAGTCATAGAGAATGGTAGATTAGACAGTACCCCCAAAAAAAAGAGATAGAACCATTCATAGCACAGTTTGATAAGCATGTGTAATATTCTGTAAGTTTTGTAACATGTTTTAGAGTTTGGTAAATGCTGTCACCAAAGTCCTTGCACATACAGATACATGTATAAACAGAGATTTTTTTTTTTTTTTCCTGAGTCTGAGAATTAGAAAGTCATTAAAAGTTGAAGTAAATGCATTTCATTACAGAAGTTATAGCTTTTATGGAGATGAGGAAAGGAAAAACTATTTTTTAAATTATTTTTCTTTTCACCAAACCTCTTTCTTGGGCCTAGGAGAGGTGAGGGTGGAGGAAGTGAGAGACGATCCAAAGCAACTAAATATATCATACATGTGATCAGATATAAATTTAGCAATGGTTATTAATAGCCACTACTTTTCCATTAGTTTTCTTTCTCTTGCCGGCTTTTACTTTTCAGAAACAGCATTAGGATTTGATTTGACCATTTTGTTCAGCAACTACGTGTTAGAAAAATATTGAGAAAATAGAGTTTTCTTCCAGTTACAGGTAATATGTATCCCTATGTATGTGTATATTTATTGTTACAGCTGATATTGCTGTATTGCCTCCTTGCCCCGCCCCCCCCCCCCCCCCCCCCATTTGCAATCCTCTCTTAACAACCTCCCAACAGTGTTAAATAGAAGAAAGATAACAGAACAGAGTCCAACTCATATTGAGTAAGAAATAACTGGATTTCTAAGTGAGCAACTACTGAATCCCACCTACATTTACGTTTAAGTTTTATATATAAGAGATTCTGGAAATACTGCATCAGGTATGTTTTTGTCTGCTATGGCAGTTCCTACCATGTATGTAATCTGGAGACAAAATGGGAGTCAGTGACAAAATGGGAGTCAGTCATCTCCGTTTGTATGATCTCCTGTCATGCTGTCTCCCATGCTGCTGCCTCCAGCTGGTGACATCTGTCCTCTGATTAATAGTGTCCTCTATCAGGACTGATTACCGGTCACACTGCTTGTTCTGGAAACAGGGGGAACATGGGAAAAAATAGTTTTTTGGGAGAATGGCAATTATTTTGCGAATGGAGAACAGGAATAAGGAGGAGATGGAAAAAAGAAATTACCAACCTTCCTAAGATCTTAATTCTTTTTGAACTCTTGATCTACCATTTTCTATGTTCCTGTTTGGTGTTGAGTGTTACCACTTTGAATTAGAAAGCAGTAAGACAAACAGCTCCATAAGAATAAATCAGTGGATCTTAGAAAAATTATCTTATGCTTTGAGTCCAAAATAACACTAATTCTTTCTTCCTAAAAGGTAATCTAAAAGGATGTCTAGCTCTTTCCCTGCATGCTTTCTTCATGTTCTTTACGCTTGCTGTTTCCCAGCTTCAGCTGGTGACAACTCATCAACAAAAATGGTCTAAATCTGTTCCTGGAGACCTGAAGTAGATGAAAAGATCAATCACTGAAGCAGATGGAATAAGGATAGAGTTCTTTGATTTCAGTTTATCTCTCTATCAGTTAAGCAGTTCTGCTCCAAACTTTTGTGGCTCATGACACCCAAAGCAGGAGTGAACTACACAACTTATTAATGTTCGTATCCTTCTCTCTGTGACTGTGCCAGAATATTGCAGAAATGACAGAAAACTCATTACTAAACTATGACCTGGAGTAAATATAACATATGTTGCAAGTGTATCTACTAGAACACAGAAAGTCCTAATTTAGTTGATTAAACTTGGTTCATCGGTAGGTGCCCACAAATTTAAGGCCATTGGGATTTCTGGAAGTCTATCTGCAGTTTCAAACAACATAAATAAATAATAGCTGAATCTGGATCTCAGTCAGAGTGTAACCTCATATTTAATTGCAGTTCAGCTATAGTTTGCAGCTCAGCCATAGTTGAAGAAGGAAGATCTGCATACATTCCAGTTTTTCACAGGCTCATTGTAGTGTTGTAGGAAATACATATATATATATATATATATATTTCATTTACCAATAAAAGGCAGGGTTTCTGTGCTGCCCTAATACTGCAGGATCAAAGAATTTACCTTGGTCTGAGCTGGGTTTTGATGGTTTAAGCCCTGTGCTGGGGCCCAGTTTTAGCTGACCTGCTTAAGCTTCAGCTCTGGGCCTGACCCCAGTGGGGAGCGTGTGACAGCCACTGTAGGGATCTCCAGGTAGGCCTGGGGCCCTCTGCCAGGCTGCAGCCTGCAACCTGGGAGAAGGAAGAGGATTGTGACAGGGAAACATGAAAAAATAGCCTCAAGCAGAGCCCAGGATTGACCATCAAATTCCCTTTGGTTTGGAGCTAGACCTGGGGACCCTGCAGTCTCTCTGTAATATTCCATGCACCTTCTGCTTGAGGAAGACTGGTTCCGTTGACCTTAAGACCAAGGTGAAAGATGAGCATAACACCAAAGAAAAGGGATAGATATACATTTTTCTTGTATAACAAACGAAACAGTGTTATTACCATTGGGGTTTTCCTATGTTGGCTTTGATTGTGAGTATTGATTTTGTTGTAAACGGACTAATATATGTTAGGTTTTGAATAGACAGTTAAGATTTTAAATAAACTAGCAATAGTCATTGTTCCACATAGATGGTCTATTACTTTTTTTCAAAAATATTTTTGACCTGAAGCAAAAGTCAGATTTTGGTGAAATTTAAGTGTTCATTTATGACATTTTTAATATATTCTCCCTACACATTTCCCTCTTTCCCCCCCTCCTCCCACCCCACAAGGGGAAAATAAAAGGAAAAAGAAAAAGAAAAGAAAAAAGAAAGAAGAAGAAGAAAAAAAGAAACAAGAAACACAACATTAAAAATAATTTTAAAAAGAAATTAAAAAAAAAAAAAAAAGGAAATAAAGAAGTAGAATGGTTTAAAGCAGACATCAGTGACAAAAATTCATGTGATTTTAGATTCTGGACCAAGGTCAAATTTTACTCAACATTAGATCTGATTAGCAGTGGCAGTATTTTGTGGTTTGGTTTTTGTTTTCCAGTCTGTAGAATGATGCATGGTCTACTCTTATCATCTTTGAATTTGTTTAAACATTTCCATGCTATAGCAGACAACTTGACTATACTCTTAATCTCATCATTTCTTCCAGTAAATGTGGAGTATGAATAAAACCAACAGTAAATTCAGGGTTTAGAGCACAGCTAGCCTATTCTTCTTACATTCCCAGTCTTGTAAGCAAGATTCCTGATCACAATTTCAGCTAAAACCTTTATATTTCTTCTTTCATATATAGAACTATTCTTGGAAATCCACCAAGATCTCACCATGCGTATGTAGGGAAAACTGGTTAATCTTGGACATCATGACTGCAGACTTTATCATATCTACATTATCTGAGTGTGAATCTAGGTGAAAATCTGAAACTTGTTCTTCAGGTATGTTGCTTTTATAAGAATACACCAAAGGCAAATTCAAAAAGGTTAATATGAAAGGACTTTCCACAGGAATTACATGTTATTGCTGCTTGAAAGAAGTTATTTGTTCATGGGTGTTTAGAGTTAGTTAAATGCATAGCTAGATGAAGTTGTAAGAGAAGAGTGTAACAATGAATGTCTATGCCCTAATAGTAAATACGTCCTTTACTAATTCCAAGGAACAAACAAACAAAACATGACCTAAATTATTTCCTGCATATTTTATATTTTATTTGGAAATCTTTTTGAGTTTTGGAAAATCAATGAAGAGTTCTGTTGGAAGTTTACTCAGGTACTCTGGACGGATTGATCTGCTTTGAAGCATAACAGTTTTGAATTCTCTACAGTTGTTTATTAATTAGCTTTCAAAGTGATAGAGGTTTTCTAGTTGAGCCCTTAAGCAAAATGACTGTGATCAAGGTGTCTGTTCCTTTATCTCTTTTTAAAGAGATAAATCTTTTTAAAGAGAGAAAATTCTCATTCTCAGTTTAATGCAGCACTATTCTGTCACATGCATTTAAACTCTTGACTTATTCCTATATTCAGTTCTGTGCTCTTTGCTACTTAAACTTAACTGTTAACTTACTGAGAAATTCTGAAGTTTCGGAATGAAGGTGATATAGCAAATGAAATTTATCTAAAATAGCAACACCATTGGCTGTTTTGAGGAGTCAGTAATAGCAATCAGAATCCCATGTTTGTATCCAGGGAAGTAAATTTTTCAAAGTTGCATGAATATTTCAGCTGACCAGAAAAATATTTTAGATTTGTGTTCTACTTATTTCTACTTCATTACTGTTAGAAAAAAAAAAAAGAGTATGAAACACAAGACATTTTAATAAAAAGAAAATTTCAAAAGTAATTGGTTTAATGTTATAATTTTATATAACTTGTAATATAAGGATTTTTCTCAATTTCAGATTAAAACAAACAAAAAACCCCAAAACTCTAAAGTTTCCATTTACAAGTGAAATATTACTTTTTAGTAAGTGATACCTTTCATTTAAGCTGAAAAGATATTTTATATTAACTGCAAATGCTGTTAATCTATTTTTAAAAAAAGATGTTTAAAAAAAGATTTTTTTTTTTAAAAAAAAAGATGTTTATAAAATAACATTTTAGCAAACATGGGTACTTTGGCAAGCAGATAAAAAAGAATAGATTTTTACCTAAATATATATAAATATTTCTGGAAGGAGTAAGACTTAAAGTTTTATGGTTCAAGTATTGCAAATATATTTGCAACAATGTTAAAGTTGGTACAGCTGAATGGTGCTATTATTGAGTAATATGCTGGCTGAGCAAAATAAAAAAGCCAAACAAAACAAAAATCTTAAGTACATGACTGTCTGTAAAAACATTTAAATATGCATTTAGTTATTAAAGGATGAATGCAGGAATTATTTGGATACCAAAAACTGCAGCCATAATTGGTTCTGGTGAAGATATGGAAACCAATCTCAGTTCTCTACTGAAGGAAAAATGTCTTAAAAAAAATAAAAATCATCTTTTCATTATGTATGTAAGTGTTTAGAAATTTTGACATGCTATCTTGGGCATTTATTTTTTTTTTGGTACTGTAATAGAATAAGCTTGTTTTACAGTTTGGGAATGGAGGGTGTTGGAACAAGAATGGGCTATGGTATATGAAAAAGGACATCTCAGATATACAATATCACAGGTCTAAAGAGAGGAGATGTATATAAACTTGATGAGAAGAAAATCCTTATCTATCTAAACATCCATTTTTGGCCTTTAGTATTTTTTTTCCCAGTAGAAAACTTAAAGGGAAAGATAGAAGTGAGAATATCAGTGCAATTGTCACCTTAAAACAAAACAAAATAAACAAACAAAAAATCTGCTTTCCTTAACAATAGCCATATAATGTTAATTACAAAACAAACATTTTCCACCTGCTGAGATTTGTACTCTCTGGAAAATTCTGTGGTGTCTCCATTATTTCTTCTGAAAACTCTGACTTTAATTGGGAAATCGTTTTCACTAATGCTTTGCAGAAAATGTTAACAGATGTATTTTCCCCCAAATGTTAAATATCAATCTATTTTATGAATGTACAAAACTATTTAGAACTGGTGATGCTTAAAAAAAAAAATGTTAGTTGGAGGAAACTTAAGAAAACAAACCAGCACAAAAGTCTGGTCCCAGAGGAGTCAATGAAAATGTTATTGCTTCATTCATTGAAGTGATATCTGACTTTGAGGTAATATCTGACTCTCATCCTTTTTTTATGGTGGCCACAGCATATATAAATATTACTCCTTCACCTAGAACATCCTCATTTTCTTATATTAAGGATAGATAAAACTGCATTTTATCATTAAAAATGGCATCAAATTTTAGTTTCATTATGTGTCTATGTTCATGTCCTGGTTCCAGTTAGGACAGAGTTAAGTAGCTCATAGTAGCTGGTAGGGTGCTATGTTTTGGATTAGGATGAGAAGAGCGCTGATAACATGCTGATGTTTTAATTGTTGCAGAGCAGTGTTTACACCAGGCCAAGGACTTTTCGGCTTCTTGCTCTGTCCTGCCAGCGAGCAGGCTGGGGGTGCAGCAGGAGCTGGGAGGGGACAGACCCAGGACAGCTGACCCAAACTGGCCAAAGGGGTATTCCATACCATCTGACGTCATGCTAAACAATATATAGGGGTGGCTGGCCGGGGTGGGGGGGCCGGATGCTCGGGAATAGGCTGGGCATCGGTCAGCGGGTGGTGAGCAATTGCATTGTGCATCACTTGTTTTCTTACACATTATTATTGTTAATACTATTACCATTATCACTATTATTATTATTATTGTTATTATTATTTTCCTGTCTTAATAAACTGTCTTTATCTCAACTCACAGGCTTCACTTTCCCGTTTCTCTCCCCCATCCCAGAGAGGGAGGGGGGAGGGTGAGCGAACGGCTGTGTGGTGTTTAGCTGCCAGCCGGGTTAAACCACAACAGTCTTTTTGGCGCCCAACGTGGGGCCCGAAGGGTTGAGATATCGACAAATCTGACCAGAGTGTGTTAAACTAAAATTGGTATAAGTATTGGACCTGCTTAATAGTTGCTAGTCACGATGTTGATTGCCTTAATCTCCAGTCTGCTGTACCTGTATTCCAAATTGAGTTTTATGGTGCGTTACTTTCTGTATGTGCTCCCTGTTGCACTGTTTATCCTTTCCGGGCCCTGGTTTAAGATTGTTATGGTACTGTGCGGTGTAACAATGGCTTATGAAATGATGAAATATCTGGTCACGACTTTAACCTGGTATTTGTACTCAGCACTGACGTCGACTCTATACTTTGGAACCCATATCTCGGAAACTATTAGCAATTACACCTGCAGTACATCGATGACATCATTGTGTGGGGTGACACTGCAGAAGAAGTTTTCGAGAAAGGGAAGAAAATAGTCCAAATCCTTCTGAAGGCCGGTTTTGCCATAAAACAGAATAAAGTTAAAGGACCTGCACGAGAGATCCAGTTTTTAGGAATTAAATGGCAAGATGGACGTCGTCAAATCCCAATGGATGTGATCAACAAGATAACAGCTATGTCTCCACCAACTAGCAAAAAAGAAACACAAACTTTCCTAGGTGTCGTGGGGTTTTGGAGAATGCATATTCCAAATTACAGTCTGATTGTAAACCCGCTCTACCAAGTAACCCGTAAGAAGAATGCTTTTGAATGGGGCCCTGAGCAACGACAAGCCTTTGAACAAATTAAGCAGGAAATAGTTCATGCAGTAGCCCTCGGGCCAGTCCGAACAGGACCAGATGTAAAGAATGTGCTCTACACCGCAGCCGGAGAGAATGGTCCTACCTGGAGCCTCTGGCAGAAAGAACCTGGGGAAACTCGAGGTCGACCCCTGGGGTTTTGGAGTCGGGGATACAGAGGATCTGAAGCCCGCTATACTCCAACTGAAAAGGAGATATTGGCAGCATATGAAGGAGTTCGATCTGCTTCGGAAGTGGTCGGTACTGAAGCGCAGCTCCTCCTGGCACCCCGACTGCCGGTACTAGGCTGGATGTTCAAAGGAAGGGTCCCCTCTACACATCATGCAACTGATGCTACATGGAGCAAGTGGGTTGCACTGATTACTCAGCGGGCTCGAATAGGAAACCCCAGTCGCCCAGGAATCTTGGAGGTGATTATGGACTGGCCAGAAGGCAAATACTTTGGGATATCACCAGAGGAGGAGGTGGTTCGTGCTGAAGAAGCCCCCCTGTACAACAAGCTACCGGAAAATGAGAAGAAATATGCCTTGTTCACTGACGGGTCCTGTCGTATTGTGGGAAAGCATCGGAGATGGAAAGCTGCTGTATGGAGTCCTACACGACGAGTTGCAGAAGCTGCTGAGGGAGAAGGTGAATCGAGTCAGTTTGCAGAAGTAAAAGCCATTCAGCTGGCTTTAGATATTGCTGAACGAGAAAAGTGGCCAGTTCTCTATCTCTATACTGATTCATGGATGGTAGCAAATGCCCTGTGGGGGTGGTTACAGCAATGGAAGCAGAACAACTGGCAGCGCAGGGGCAAGCCCATCTGGGCTGCGGCATTGTGGCAAGATATTGCTGCCCGGGTAGAGAACCTGGTTGTAAAGGTACGCCATGTAGATGCTCATGTGCCCAAGAATCGGGCTACTGAAGAACACCAAAACAACCAGCAGGTGGATCAGGCTGCTAAGATTGAAGTGGCTCAGGTGGACCTGGACTGGCAACATAAAGGTGAATTATTTATAGCCCGATGGGCCCATGACACCTCAGGCCATCAAGGTAGAGATGCAACCTACAGATGGGCTCGTGATCGAGGGGTGGACCTGACCATGGACACTATAGCACAGGTTATTCATGACTGTGAAACATGTGCTGCAATCAAGCAAGCCAAACGGTCAAAACCTCTTTGGTATGGAGGACGATGGCTGAAATATAAATATGGAGAGGCCTGGCAGATTGATTACATCACACTCCCTCAAACCCGCAACGGCAAGCGCCACGTACTTACAATGGTGGAAGCAACCACCGGATGGCTGGAAACATATCCTGTGCCCCATGCCACCGCCCGGAACACTATCCTGGGCCTTGAAAAGCAAGTCTTATGGCGACATGGCACCCCAGAGAGAATTGAGTCAGACAACGGGACTCATTTCCGAAACAACCTTATAGATACTTGGGCCAAAGAACATGGTATTGAGTGGGTGCATCACATCCCCTATCATGCACCAGCCTCTGGAAAAGTTGAACGATACAATGGACTGTTGAAGACTACACTGAAAGCAATGGGTGCTGGGACATTCAAAAATTGGGATACACATTTGGCAAAGGCCACCTGGTTAGTCAATACCAGGGGATCTGCCAACCGAGCTGGACCTGCCCAATCAAACCTGTTACGCACTGTAGAAGGGGATAAAGTTCCTGTAGTGCACGTAAGAAACATGCTGGGTAAAACAGTCTGGGCTACTCCTGCCTCAGGAAAAGGCAAACCCATTCGTGGAATTGCTTTTGCTCAGGGACCTGGATGCACTTGGTGGGTAATGCAAAAGAATGGGGAGGTCCGGTGTGTACCTCAAGGGGATTTGATACTGGGTGAGAATAGCCCATGAGTTGAATTGTAGTATGTTAATTATTATATAATAATGTATGTCATCACTACCATGATTGCTATATATCATAGATGAAAATGGTGATTAATTAGAATGTATTGGAAAGAGTGTAACCTGAGCATGACATAAATGGTATGGAATAAGGGGTGGATATCTGTCCTGGTTCCAGTTAGGACAGAGTTAAGTAGCTCATAGTAGCTGGTAGGGTGCTATGTTTTGGATTAGGATGAGAAGAGCGCTGATAACATGCTGATGTTTTAATTGTTGCAGAGCAGTGTTTACACCAGGCCAAGGACTTTTCGGCTTCTCGCTCTGTCCTGCCAGCGAGCAGGCTGGGGGTGCAGCAGGAGCTGGGAGGGGACAGACCCAGGACAGCTGACCCAAACTGGCCAAAGGGGTATTCCATACCATCTGACGTCATGCTAAACAATATATAGGGGTGGCTGGCCGGGGTGGGGGGGCCGGCTGCTCGGGAATAGGCTGGGCATCGGTCAGCGGGTGGTGAGCAATTGCATTGTGCATCACTTGTTTTCTTACACATTATTATTGTTAATACTATTACCATTATCACTATTATTATTATTATTGTTATTATTATTTTCCTGTCTTAATAAACTGTCTTTATCTCAACTCACAGGCTTCACTTTCCCGTTTCTCTCCCCCATCCCAGAGAGGGAGGGGGGAGGGTGAGCGAACGGCTGTGTGGTGTTTAGCTGCCAGCCGGGTTAAACCACAACAGTTCAGTTTCTTTTTTATTCTCTCGTTAATTTACATTTTCCCAAATCTGAAAACGGCACAAAAGTTTTATAAAAGGATTATATTTTAACTCCAAAATTCTGGACTCAATTTTTAAGTTAGCAATCATGTTGAATGTTTCAAATAATAAGTACTTTTTTTCTTGTGCCCTATATGTATGACCTATTTCTTCAGTTTCTGATAGCTGATGAGCACAAGTCTTTGACACCTGGCTCTGAGAACACATGGGATTCACAGTCTGAGGTCTCACACTTTCTTTCACTATACCATAAATGGAGAGTGTCAGGTGATGAATGATGCAAGAGACAGAACATCAAATAACGGTACACTCAGTTCACTAAGTGGCATGAAAGCTGACACTAAAACTTGTCATGGGGACAGGTGAACAGGTGTATCAATAGACATCATTCTGATCTGAACTTATAATACAGCCCATGAAGATTGAAATTTGAAAATGAAACTAGGAAGTTGTTAAAACCCTATTACATACTGATAGCAGACCATTACAATGAACAATCCTGAGACATCAGATTAGTGTGACTCTCAAACATTTTGAAATATGGCTTTAATAGGAACAAATCAGGGTTCCTTTGCATATAATGTAGGAGATACTTTTGACAGTTTTTTGACATCTGCCTATTCAAATGTTGTGAAGTTGAGTTGATCTATCTAAGACATATTTAGAATCACTTAAGTATAGGAACCTAACATGCCGAATCACAGCCTTGTCTCTCTATCCCTTTCAGGTTTAACTATATGAGTAAGTATACAGATACCTATAAATTTGTTTGCTGCTTTCAGTCGTAATGGAACAGTGATTATGGCAGTAAGAACCACCTTTTATTTTGCTAGCGTGTACAACTTCGTAACGACTTTTTCCTATCAGAAATTCTTCTCATCATGATCTCAGAATCTAACCCCTAAGGCATTTTAGACTGATGAACCTGGGAGCCCACATGAATCTCAGTCACAGAGAATCTACATGAAACAGTCACTCAAATTAGGACCTTGAGCCTCATTCATGTAAAAGCTGAATTGAGCCTTACTTATATTATCTATCTGCATTATCTCATATAATTCCATGTACATAGGACTAATTTGGTATTTGGTAGTACTAGGGTGGTCCTAATTATCTATAAATTAACTGGAAATCACCGAATGCTAGAGCGTTTAAGAGGAAAGTAATGAATAAGAGGGCACAGTAGCAAATAGCAAATACCTGCAAAAACATTTGCAATCTAATTCTATTTTTATTTTCACATTTGAATTATTACCTGAACATCTGATGTAAACATTTACAACGTACTCAGCTACATTTGAATTAGTCAGCCAAACTCTCCCTATATTCAGCAGAGAAAAACTGGTACTTTTAATAGTATTGTTCTTCCCATCCAAGAGCAAATATTTAAAATCAGATAGTATACTCACCTGATCTGGGGAAAGATCTTTATATATGATTGGCAGGAGAAACTGAAACGTGGAAGTTATCCATTATGAAGAAGTGAAAGTGAAACTAGGGTAGACAGAGGCTAGTGCTTATTTGTCAATTTCTGTAAAATCACACATATATGATGTCTTGCCGAAAGCAAAACTGAAGTCAGGATTCAAAGTTAAATGCAAATCCTCCTCCCCATTGGAACTTTCAAGTAATAATTTTTTTTTTTTTCATAGCTCTCATTTCACCTATATGCATTTAAATGTAAATTTGCCCTCATGTTACTAAGGAAGGAAAGAGGATATATGCATCATTTATAAATACCCTCATGATGTATTCAAATAGTGCACTGGTAAGCACCAAGTTAAATCTTGGAAAGGCAGCTAAGTGACTAGACAGATGGATTATGAGTTCAAAAAGTATCTGGAATTCTAAACGGAAGCTTGACCTTGAGGGAAATGAAGAAAAAATATGAAGATCACTACCCATATATCAAATTTGTGCAGAGTGCCAAAGACGATCCTAGGAAGATATCGCATGCTGCTTAATGAGGGGCATTATAGGTACATGAACTGAATGGGTTAGGACAAAGGATCCCAAACCACACACAGTACATGCACTAGTGGGAAAGCAAGGCTCCAAAGTTCTATATAGCTGGGAGCTGCTCTTCCTCCTGAATACCCCTGCTATCACTGCTGCAAGTATTCTGCAGTGACAGCTGCTGCTGATGGCTGTACCTGACAAAAAAAAAAAAAAAAAAAAAGTTTACAGATGACAATAAACACTTGTTATTTAACTTTAACAAAATACTCAAGAGAAAAATGATAAAACTGTAATATTTCACAGAAATAAAACATCAGCATTACTTGTGCCATCCTGGTTAGTTCTGCAGTAACCCAATTTCTGAAGGACATCTGTAGATAAATATTAGATACTTATACTCTTATTATTCTTGCTTTTGCTATTCTGTGCATAAAATTATCTGTAAACACATAGGAGGATTTTATATTAAAATGATGGAAAATGTTTAGGAACGAATTGCAAAAACTATATTTAATTTTCTGTGATATGTATGGTGCTCATGCCCATAATATTGTCCTAGTTTCATAACCACTCTTAAAAGATCAGATCTGAAAGTACAAAGAAAGGCTTGTGTGGCTGAAGGCTTTTGTTGTTGTTATTTTCAAGCAATCATTGGTCTAGTAAAATGTGTTACTGTTCCCCCAAACCCTACCATGCTATTAAGCCATCACTGTTATAACCATATAAGTACATAACAAAAATAAGACTGTGGTATTTTATTTTTTCTGGAAATTCATGTGTCTCATCTTTGAAACTCAAACATGGAGCTGTAGACTAGATTTAACCTTGCTGTTCCACAAAAACTTCCTTCATGCAGTATCATAGGCATTAAACTTCCTTTTTTTAACAGAGAAAAGGTTTGTTAATTTTTAAATAAGTTTTCTCCCTATGAATATTCTTGCGCCTCATTTCAGTTCCACAGATTTATCAGCAGTGCTGATGGTGGCAGTACTGGAGATGCCATTCCAGTCATAAATGCCAGCTCTAACAGATGACAAAAGCAGCAACCTTTTTGCTCTGTCAGTGCAGCAACAGCAGCAGATTTTTTCTTCAGCTGTAGGGAGGGTTTATTATATATTTAAAGCATATATTCACTGCCCTGTCAAGAGCTTTCATAAATTTGGCTTCAGCAGTTCTATTCCAGCTGCTATCATCTACGCCAAAGAGACTTAGATGTGCTGGACATCTTTATAATTTCAATACTTGACATAATGATGATACCCCAAAGATCTCTACCATATATAGGTTTACCATATATAGGTTTCCAAGAACATATGAATTCTATCCTATATAAAGAAAAAATATAAATAATGCTACAGCACTTTTTAAAGGTATAATAGAATAAAATATATATTAAAATAAAATAAATCTTTTCACACACATATTATAAGCTATACATATTTATTCAACAAAAAGGCCAAGAATATTGGAATTATCATTGTTATTTAAGTGGGTAATACACAGCTTCACATTTAAACTGGATTGGCAGTTGTAGATACTGCTCAGAAGAATGCATACAGTGGGATTTCTAAAAAAAGCAATTTCTACAAATAGTAGCTCTACAAATAGTCACAATCAGTGTCTTTTCCATTCATTTGCAAAAATTTACTTCTAAGCATACTGAGGCAAGGATGCAGAAGCAAGCATGTAGAAATTACTTGAAATTTGTGTTTGAAGATTTGTTATCCATTGGTAGCTCTTTAGCTTACTATTTGGATAACAGCCAGTGTTTTGGAAATCAAAGAGTAAATAACATGGAGTAGTAGCATTTTAAAGACAGCATGTATATGAATACTAGGACACCAAAATACTGTTTTGATAATAAAGAACAGACTTTGTCCATGATCTCTCGGTGAAACAAAGGAGGTTCAACAGCCTGTTTATTCCTTCTGGGAACAAATACCAAAGCAATTGTCTTTAACAGGCAACATTCTGTGTGAAAGGGTGCTCACTGACGTCTTGACTGTCCAAGGTATGGGGCAACATATGGATGGAGGCATCAGAGCAGCAATGGTGATGATAAAGGACTGCAGCTGGCAAATGAAACTGTACTAAGACCCTTTTAACCCTTATGGTGGAGACAGACAATGAACTAAGAAGCCACACTAGACACGCTAAGGCTGATGTATTAATTGGGGTAGGTGGTCCCTTTCTGTTTTACATGGCTCTCGATAGGTAACTACAGATCATAAAAAATAGACTGTAAACTTTTGGTGGAATGCTCACCCAAGTCCTCTCCTTAGGAAAGGCACTTTGGCACTTTTCAGAGGAACCACATTATTAGGGTGCAGTGCTTATGGAGCTTGCTTCTATATAGAAGATAAAAAGTATATGCTATAACTGCTAGATACATTTCTACTAGGAGCTATAAGAATCTCACTCAGGACACCTCCGACTATTTATTTCCAAAGATTTGATTGAAAGCAATGAGAGGGAAAGGGGAGGTTCAAGTTCATATTTCCCATACAAGTTTATCAATCTCTAAAACAGTTGCTTGAAGAGAAGGGGGAGAACACTCTCTGTTGCTGTCTTTGTTGAAACTGAGCCGCTGCACAGTGATTATCTCAAGAATCGTCTAGCCAAGGACAAAATTCCTAAGAGATATCTTAGTATGAGCCTCCTGGCTCAGGCACTTTCTTGATGGGGAGATTCCTTGCTTATAGATTCTGCCTCTCTGTTCTAGCTTGTGATATTTGACTGTAAGATGTGTTTTCTGTGCAGTGGTATCACTTTACTGTTATAGCCAAGGCTCAGGCTTCTCCCTGGGAAGACAGGAATTCACATCCTGAGAATACCACAGAGCCCAGGTAAACTTTCCCTGCAGAAATGCCTTTGGCATCTACTGAAGAAAAAAAAAAAAAAGGCAAGGAAAAAAAAAAAAAAAAAAGCAAGCAGGATAGCACCAGCAGTGGTTTTAAAAAGTGGATCCTGCTTATTTCTAAAGAATCCAAGTAGAAGAGGTAAATGCCCAAAATTCAGCCCAAATTTTAGAGTCATATGGAAACCCTACAACAGTTTGTTTTATTTACCATTTGCTTGTTCAGCATGCTGACTCTTTTTGATCCTACTCAGAGATATGTAAATCCTCCTAGTTCTGTCTAGGGAATCTGGGCAACTGACTCATTTCTAAATGTAGTGGGAGCCATGCATTAAATTCCTTAAGTTTTTGGAGCCATGCATTTAAAAGTAAACTGTGCCTGCTACTGCATTTAGCTTTTGACTGAATAGAACAGTGGTATACGATAAATAAACTGTAGAAAGGGAAAGTTCATTCTGACTACAGCATGCAGGCACCACAAGATCTTTCTGCTTAAGAATATAATTACTAATAATTAATGCATTTGATTACTTAAAGTAAAAATGAATTAAAATGACTACTGCATTTTATTTTGCAAATCTATTTAAAGCTACATGGCCAATAGATGTATATATCCTAAAATCCTAAATAGTTCTCTGTGATAAAGACATATCACTGAAATGAAGAAATTCAGATTTCATTGGATAAAAGAAAAAATATAAGAATAAATGAGAATGAGGAGATCAGTGGGAGGGAGACTCCATATTGAACAACATAACTAAAACTGAAGAGTAATGGAGTATTCTTATTAACCTAGAAATTTTACTATTTCCTAACTTTAAGTATGACTTGTGAGGCTACAAGGCTTACAGTGAATGAGAAAACTTTATTTGCTTATATTACTTTTTTTTTTTTTACAAGCCATTTTCAAAACAAAGGCATCTGTAAAAATCATATATACCAAAGCAAAAAGGATTTTTGTTTAGATCCAACACTACATAGGCTGTAATAATATAGTTTATGTCTATAGCCATCAATGAGTTTCAGTTCTACTCTCTATAAATCCTGCAGACTTCTGTTTTCTTTTTCCCATGAGTTCTTCTCTATCAAACTCTGGCAGTGAATTTAAAAAATGGAAGAAAATGAAAGAGTAATCATTGCCAAATGCATCCAGTATAAAATATTTACTATTCGAATGTCAAAGAACTAAGCTACTATTCTGAATTAACTCATATTTACATAGTATTTTTTTCTCTATTTTTCCCCCAAAACTTAGGACAACAGCTTGGATTTTCAGGAGAAAAACAAACAAACAAACAAACAAAAAAAATCATACCTACAATTAGGCCTCTGTTTTTATGTCTTATCTAAACATTAATTCTGTATTTCATATTAAAATCCCTTGAAGAACAGATTAAAACAACATTAGGAAACACAGAGAAAGAGAAGGGCAGTTTGAGAACAAAAATGAAATAAATTCCCTAAAGTCCTCAGGCAAGCAAAAAGTTCTACAGGTCTCAGTGCCATCATTTGGGTAGTGGCCTTTCAGATGTTGAGTTAGGGAACTCTCATAATCAGCACTACAAAAATCCTTACAAGTAATGGTGGCATCAGATTTTATTTTATTTTATTTATTTATTTATTTATTTATTTATTTATTGCCAACACATTGCAGAAAAGAATGTCTATAACTGCTGGTGTTACATCTATACAGAGGCATCATCAGTCCAAACTACAGATGGATTAAGTTTGCCTACTTCTTTAGAAAATAACCAGCAAAGGAAAGCTTCTACTAAGCTAGAAATACACCTTCTGCTTTTACAGTAGAAGTGTAGAAGACAGAATCAATCATTTAAAAAGCTGAAAAGTCACAGATCTAAATTCACTATTCTATTTTGCAGGGGATTTCAAAGATACTGTCTTGTGACAAAATCTGTGGTTATGGAATGTTCCATTGTTGTATCCTTCAGAAACTTGTTATGTACTGTAAAGAAAGGGGCCTGGACATAAAAAGACCTTGTGCTAACTTAAATAAATAAATTAATAAATAACAATAGGAAGAGTTTCTCTACAGTATGAAAAGGAAAATTAACATTACCTGAGCTACTATTTCACCAAAGGATAAAATGAGAGAGTGAGAAGCAGCAAAGTGTCTGGCAGGTACTGTGATCAAGTGAGGAATCTGGATTCAGTTCTTAGTATGGTAACATATTTTCATTTTCAGAAATCTGTTAAGGGCATCCAAAAGAACCAGATTAATGTAATTGGCTTGAAAATGTGATTGACATAGCTCTTTGAACTCAAAAGCCTGTGAGGAGAAAGGGAAGTCTGTTGCCAGACCATGAATTTCCCAGTGGACTGATAGCTTTAATAATGATCAAGGATTAAAATATTAGTCTAAAGACCTTGATAATTAAAAAGAAAAATGTGATGTTTCACTAATCAATGGAAAAATACAGAATGTCTTATAGAAGCAGAGCATGACAGAAGGTGCCTTGCTCACATAGAATATTATCTATAATGTTCAAATTTGTCATCAGAATGTTAAATTATTCAACATCTGTTGTAAATATGTTTTCTCTTAAAAATATCTATACACAGGCTTTTTTGCTGCAGTTTAATAATTAATGTTATGAAATAGTTTTACAGCACTGGGCAAAACCAAAGCTTTTTGATTGTATGCCAGCAATGCCATAACCTTGGCAATTAATTTGAAATGTGTGTAGATATCTTTGCTTGACAAAAATCTGCTGTGTATTTGTAATTATGTCTCTCCACGTTGATTCAGACACGATGGTGGTCCAATGACTGTATTTATAAAAAGAATGTTTTTTCCTAATGACATCTACAGAAACAGAAACTTATTTGAAAATAAGACAAAACTTTTAATTTACCCTGTCAATCAAATGCCTTATAAACATATAATAAACTATAAAGGAACAGATATATTTTCTTTACATATTTCCTACACAATTCTATATTTCTTATAGAATTTCATATATAGCTTAATGACCTATTGGGCAAGTTAGCTCTAGCATTAATGGACTGCTAAAAAGTTCTTGTCACAGCAAATGCTCAAAAAACTGTTACTGTCAGTAGGTT